>NC_061510.1:42130412-42147575 GCF_022539505.1 Lolium rigidum | reverse complement strand
ACCACCATCAACGCATCAACCTCGACAACACGGAGTTGACGGTCATCACTATTTCAAGATTTGACTGTCGCATCGTCCATACGATCATTGTGGTTGTCGTTGTCGAAGAAATAAAACTGCCACCTCCCAAACTCATATGCTGCCATCGGATTACGATATCTGGTTCCATGACATGCCACACATACAACGGGTCTAACATACAACCGCCATCACCTTCAAATCGCAACGAGAATATCACATCTAAGGGTGAGAACTAGTAGTAGATAATTTGAATTATTCGATATTCATATTCAGGAAATTGAAAATGGCCATGGCAATATCCGAATCTGGATGAACATGAAAATGGATGTGGTAAATATCTGAATTCGTTTTAAAAATAGACAAAACAAATATGGTATTGGATTTAGAATCAAATGTGGATATGAAAATTGATATATACTTATCCGAATAAAATTGTGATATTGTATATTGGTAATTCTATCCAGAATTATTCAACCAAATTTACTAACAGAGTGGTCAAATGTTTTTTATGACTCATTATAAGGTACGAGTGATGAGTGCATTTTTGGAGCATATTTTCTTAATGTTTTTGCACTAGTAGTGATAGGAGTTTGATATTTTACCGCGCACGCGCGCACCTTTTATGTAGTTCCAACAGGATCCGCAAATGGAAGGACTTGATGGACACAATCAATGGAGCACTCACTTTTGGATACAAATATGCTGATCTCATAGCTACTTTTGCATCCTTTGGTGCTACTCTCTAGCACCTCATATGTAAATAACTTTACTCTATAATAAAATTTAAAATATGCAACTCACTGTTCAGCATAAAAAAATGTCGGTCTAGATCTGCTAACGGGGTTTGGAAAAAGATTTAGTAAGGACATGTTCAAATAAGCCCATATTTAGATTATGCGTGAAAAAATACGATTGACTAAGGAAAGCAAGGCTTACATTCCTTTTGGTTAAATCTGGGAAGATGTGATTCAGAGTATCATTTTATAATATTTCATGCAAAAAAAATGTCCACTAGAAAAATTAGGGGATGTTGAATAGTGTACTACCTCCATCCCAAGGCTTAGACTAATCACAATAGGAGTACACTAGTATCATGCACATGATACTAATTTATGATACTACGCCCATAATACATAGTGATATAAAAAATATCTTATGATACTACGTATTATGGGCGTAGTATCATAAGATAGTATCATAGTATTATCATATTTAATATTTTGTAGAATCTCAAAGCAAATTTATGTACATGATGTGTTTGCCATTAAATTTTCTAGTTTTACGTGCTATGATACGGTATCATATTATGATACCACTCATATCTCTCACTTTATTAATTGGTGCGCCATATCAGATTTTTACCAACATGGTATGCATGATACTACTTATGATACTTTCATTGTGGTTAGTCTTAAGGCTTTTTTTTTAAAATTCAAACGAAGTAAAGTTTGATCAAACTTTTAGAAGAATCTATGAACAAATATTATATTTTGTAGATACCATATAAAAATATATTTCATTATCTATCTAATGATATTGATTTTGTACTTTTCATGTTAATAATTTTTGATAAAAACTTGGTCAAACTTAACATAGTTTGACTTTCTGGAAAAAAAAATAGACCTTAAGCTTTGGGATGTAGGTAGTATCATACAAGCAACGTTGTTGCATCATTACGAATAGTGCAGCTTTAAAGAGGGAATCAAATGGCACTTTAAATTAAAGATGGACGAAAAAATGGTCACCTTTTTATTTTGAGCTTACAAACTTTTCAAGGGAGCACAATACGCTAGTACTAGTAAATTATTATTTTTTTGTTATTTTGTACTATGGAAATTTGACCTTGTGCATTCGTACGTTAGATCTATATAAATCGAGGTGTGCCGTGCCTTTGTGTTGGACCTTCTTACACGGTTTGGTGTTGCTTCTGAACCGAGCTGTAGGACTGGGGATCGACTCCACCACACCATGGCGTCTCTCAAGGAAAACTTGCAGTTGGAAGAACCACTTCTCAAGGTCAGTTTCTTTTACGTTCAAATCTACTAGTAGCCTGGTTTTTAAAATCAATTGTTTGTTTTTTACGTGTTCCGAAAGTATTTGCAAGCATAAAGAGGTATCTTCCTAAATTTGGAGAGACCCTCGTTCATTTGATGCCCAAAGTATCCCAAAGTAACATATATTGGGTTGCATATGGATTTCATATCTGTATCTGTTCTTGGACAGTGAAATGTTGGAAACAACTGGATCTCTCGTCCCTTTGCTGTTGCAGACTAGCGCATCATGGCTACATATTGCTGTGCTGAGATCTGCAAAATTCTGCCTGTTACATTCCTGATGCAATACTGATGTCTCTCATGATCATTGTCCAATGAAAAAGGATGGCGTGCTTGGCAACATCGCAGTCAACAAAAGCATTACTAGACTTGGCCCCAATATCTGCCTGCTATTTACATTCTGATTCTAGGCTACTTTCTTTTATCATGTAGTACGTGCATAACAGTTGTTTCATGGTTTTGCCCAAAATGGTTTACTACAGAAAATTAGGTTTGTCTTATTACAGGATTCAGTTCTACATAGAGGGGACCAAATTGTTGACATTAAAGGAACTCCAACTCCTACAACGAAGAATCGTACGGGCAGTTGGAAAGCATGCAAGTTTATCTTAGGTAAGTGGAGACTCAAGTTTTAATCTGGCAGAGAAATGTCAGGCGTACTATATTTCAGTTCACTTGTCCAAATTTTGTGTTCAGACTTCAGACTGCTCAAATGCATGATTTAGCCATGAACCTCACTATTGTTTCTTTGTACTGTTCATTATTACTTTCAAGTATTTTGTTGCGATCCTCGCATGAATCACGATCATGATCCTTCCATTATATTATAATAAAGAGGATCCTCTTGGGATTTGCTTCAGACATACTACTACTCATCTGTATTCTGACTTGCATTGCAGTGACTGAATGCTTCGAGGAGCTAGCGTACTACGGGATCCAGTTCAACCTGGTGACTTTCCTCAAGACGATATTGCGGCAGAGCAATGTCTCGGCAGCAAGAAACTACACCAACTGGCAGGGGACTTGCTATATCGCTCCCCTCGTCGGAGCTATCGTGGCAGACTCCTATCTGGGAAGATACCGGACGACGCTGGCCTTCTTCGCAGTCTACCTGATGGTAAGCACATTAGCACACACGTGATGTTGCATCCATCAATGGAACTAGCTGATAATTCTGGGTTTTTTTTTTTGCAACACAAAGGGAATGGCTGCAATGTCGATTTCAGCATCGATCCCGGCGGCATGCACGGGGCTCGACTGCCTGCATCAGGACGCCTTGTCGTCGTCTTCGTCCCAGTCCGCCGTCTTCTTCCTTGGCCTGTACATGATGGCCATCGGAGCCGGCGGCATCAAGCCCTGCATCTCCTCCTTCGGCGCCGACCAGTTCGACGACGGCGTCCCGGCCGAGAGGCTCAAGAAGAGCTCCTTCTTCAACTGGTTCTTCTTCTCCATCTACATCGGCAGCTTCGTCTCCGGCACCGTCGTCGTGTGGGTGCAGGACCACTGCGGGTGGGTCATTGGCCTCTGGATACCGACCCTGTTCATCGCCTTGGCTATCGGGAGCTTTTTGCTGGGCTCCAGCTCGTACAGAGTGCAGAAGCCTCTGGGAAGTCCGCTCGCAAGAGTTTCCCAGGTTGTCGTGGCGGCGTTCTTGAAGCGGAATGTACGTTTGCCGCGTGATACTTCTCTTCTCTACGAGCTAACCGGGGATGCGTCAATGGCGGACGACAGTACCAAGAAGCTGCAGCATACGCCGGTGCTTAGGTAAAACTAGCTTTCTGAATCTGTAATGAGTGACCACATGGCTGATCGTAATTTTCTTTCTTGTGCAGTTTCCTGGACAAGGCTGCAGTGATCTCTTCAGCCGAAGAGCTTTATTTTGATCCATGGAGGCTCTGCACCGTGACGCAAGTCGAGGAGCTCAAGATCGTCATCGGCATGCTCCCGATCTGGGCAACCGGGATCGTCTTCTTCTCCGTCCTCGCGCAGTTCTCCTCGACGTTCCTAGAGCAAGGGAGGATGATGGACACTTCGGTCGGCGCGTTCGCCATCCCTCCGGCGTCGCTGGCTTCCTTCGACGCCGTCAGCGTCATCCTCTTCGTGCCCATCTACGACAGGGTGCTCATCCCCGCGGCGAGGAGGCTCACCGGCAACGAGCGCGGGTTCTCGGAGCTGCAGCGGTTCGGAATCGGCCTGTTCCTGTCGGTCCTGGTCATGGCGGCCGCGGCGGTGGTCGAGACGCGGCGGCTGGAGCTCGACCGGATGGCGGCGGCGCCCATGTGCATCTTGTGGCAGATACCGCAATACCTCCTCGTCGGCGCCAGCGTGGTGTTCGCGTGCGTCGGGCAGTCGGAGTTCTTCTACAACGAGGCGCCGGAGTCGATGCGGAGCCTCTCCACCGCGCTGGGGCTCCTCACAGTGTCGCTCGGGAGCTACCTCAGCTCACTCGTCGTGACGGTGGTGTCCACCGTCACCACGAGGGGCGGCGAGCCCGGGTGGATACCCGATGACCTCGACAAGGGTCACCTTGACCGCTTCTTCTGGCTCATCGCTGCGCTCAGCTCGCTAAATCTGGCGGTTTTCATCTGCTGTGCCAAGAGATACAAGTGCAAGAATGTTTCTTAACCGTAGAAATGCTTCTAGATTTTATTTCATGGCTTGAGACAGCTGTATATTTATACCGTTTCAACACCATTAGGTGTAAGTCGGGTTACAACTAAAACTATTTAGTTTAAAGTGGATCGTAATTGAAAATTTTCTATTGCAAGTCGAGTTGTAACTAATTTTTTTTTCAGTTTGCAAGTCTAAATATGAGAGTGCCATCGCTTAACTTCTCAATCTATCGAGAATTGGTCACACATATATTTACCTCTGTTTCAAAACAAATATAATAAATTTGTC
Source organism: Lolium rigidum (assembly GCF_022539505.1). Taxonomy (NCBI): domain Eukaryota; kingdom Viridiplantae; phylum Streptophyta; class Magnoliopsida; order Poales; family Poaceae; genus Lolium; species Lolium rigidum. Next base: position 42,142,599 of record NC_061510.1, on the reverse strand, counting down.
TAGAAGCATTCCAATAATGTATGCATACGGATATCTAGAAAAGGCACAACATTTATCTTGGAACCCGTAAATACATGTTAAATCTTTTACTTATAAGATTGTTGGTACTTATAATATTAATTTTTTCGATAAAGGGAATATATTAATATCAAAAGTTATCAATTACACCCAGCCTCACGCAACACCCTAATAACAATACGGATGCACACAACTAAAAAAGAGAAAAGAAAACTAAGAAACAAAAGTCCCGCTACAACATCATAGACCTAGCAACATCAATATATCCACCACCAAGACAATGCTTGACATAGAGACTCTCCAAAAGGGACGCCTCCAAGATGGAAACGATCAACAGCGTCATCGTCGCCCGACCAAAGATGTTAGATTTTCACCACGAAGATAATCCCTGCAATGCCTCCAACAAAGTCATTGCTAGACACAACCAGTTAAGGCCAGACCTTGGGTTTTCACCCTGAAAGGTAGGACTCTGAACTTCACCTGTGCTGCCGTCCCCACTTTCATACCACTGCTGCGGAGCCCGGAACGCCAAGCAAGCCCCTCAACATCGCGGATACTTGAACCTCCCTTAGCTAGTCCGCTAATCTAGCCTTCATGATATTCCTTCTTCTGACTTCACCATGGACAAAAAGTCACTTGATGTCAACACATAATAGAGCTTCGCGTCGCTCCCTCCAGAACCAAACGGTCGGAATAAAAGCATGGGTGCGCGCGACCGAATACCACCCGATCCAGCAAACTCCAGTCAAAATATGCACTGTTCCATTCGTCGGTGGAGCATTTTGGAACTCATCACCCCAGCCAGATGAAGGCAGACTGGCCTCCGGCAGGTCTTCATCTTCGCACGAGAGAAACCCGACGACCGCCACCAACAAAGTTAGACCAGCAGCCCCCACGCCGCCAGTCACTCCTGCCGGATCACCAGAGAAGAAAAAGGCAGCGCGGATCATGCGTAGATCGCCGCCACCGCTCCACCCACTCCTCCATGGCTACCGGGGAGGTGCATGATGAAAGGACACGAATGTCTCCTAGAGGGGGGTGAACTGGTGAATAGGCGGTTTAAAACTTTTATGAGATGGGCTTAACAAATAAGGAATAAAACTAGCTTTTACTTTGTCAAGCCCAAAGCCTATATACTATGGTTCACCTATGTGCACCAACAACTTATGCTAAGCAATACAAGCAACTATGTGATAGCAAGATATATAACTTCAAGCACGATGGCTATCACAAAGTAAAGTGCATAAGTAAAGAGCTCGGGTATAGAGATAACCGAGGCACGCGGGAGACGATGATTTATCCTGAAGTTCACACTCTTGCAAGTGCTAATCTCCGTTGGAGAGGTGCGGTGGCTTAGCTCTCCCGAACGCCACAAAAGGCCTCACCTTGAGGTGTGGTTACTCGATGCACACCAACGCCACAAAGGCCTCACCCTAAGATTCGGGAGTCACACCACACACCGAGCACCACGAAGGCACCTCACATTATTCTCCGGTGACCCTCGCCACTAAGGCCTAGGTCACAGTTCCGCTAAGGGATTTCCTTCGAGGCGGAAACCGGACCTTACACAAAGCTTGGGGCACACATCCACAACTTAATTGGAGGCTCCCAAGAAATCACCACAAAGGCCTCAAATCCGTCTAGGGTTCCAAGAACCCAAGAGTAACAACTTTCTTGCTTTCACTTCCACGAATCACCGTGGAGAACTCAAACCGATGCACCAAATGCAATGGCAAGAACACCACAAACATGCTCAAGTACTTCTCTCTCAAATTCCAACAAAGCTACAAAAGCTATTGGGTGAATAAGAGAGGAAGAACAAATATGAGGAGGAACACAAAATTTCTCCAAGATCTAGATCTAGTGGATTCCCCTCACAAAGAGAAGGATTTGATTGGTGAAGATGTAGATCTAGATCTCCTCTATCTTTCTCTCAAATAGATGCAAGATTCATTGGAGTGAGAGGGAGATAGCAAGGTCAAAGATGGTCAACAATGGAGGCAAAAACGAGCTCAAACGGCCAGGAACTTTGGGAAAGAAGACACCCTTAAATAGGACCAAAATATCTGACCGTTATGGCCAAAATCGCGTCCCGGCGGCAGTGCCGGAGTGCTCCCAGCGGCAGTGCTGGAGTGCTCCCAGCGGCAGTGCCGGCCTCCATGTTTATACCCAAACACCCGATACGAAAACCTTAAGAACTTTTGCATCCGGACTCCGATTTCGATGATCTCGGGCTCGTTGAAATCACAACAACGAGCTCTACAACAATATGCATAGAAAAATCATAGTCCAGCAAAGGAGGATAGAAATAAGTGAATAAAGGTTTTACCTATCTATAAAAGGCAAATCGGTAAAACCTCCAATATGGAAAAAGCAACAACTTGAGATAGGAGACTTGGATTTAGGTGAAACCAATTTTGTTGTAAAGAGGATGAAAAGAGCTACCCCATAAAGAGTGAAAAGCTTAAGAACAAGTTGGGTAGGGTTTTTTTTATGTATTTTAGAGTGAAATCTCTCAATACGGAAAATCGAGAAAAACTCCAATATCGAAAACGCAACAAGTGATTCATGCGAAATCCGTTTTCGATGAACTAGAGCTTGCTATGGAAATAAGCACAAGCTCTAAAACACCACATGGATAAGAAACAAATAAAAACCAAGAAAGATGATGCAATGATGCAAAGGTTTGAGCTCTCTCCGAACGATACGATCGAGTTACTCACTCGAGAGCCCTCTTGATAGTACGGCAACTAAACTATAAACCGGTCTCCAACTACACCATGAGACCGGAGCGAAAGAAACTCTATCAAGAGCAAACCTTAATCTTGCACATTCCACTTGAGCTCGATGATGACGGTCTTGATCGCAACAAGGTGGAACACCTTTCTTGATTGTGCTTACTTGATGAAGTCATGCGAATTGCTCCCCCATACTCCACTATAAGAGAGCTTCTTCTTCGCTGCATCTTCACATATCCATGATCACCATATGGATGACAAGCTTCAATCATAAGATCTCTTCGAGTTAACTCATCTTGAACTTGCGCTTCATTTCTTCATTCTTCATCATGTTGATGTCTTAAAGTTAACTTTGAGGGCTCACTTCATCTTCATCTTCAAGACATACTTGATACTTGATATTCTTCATAAATTTCTTCTTATTGCAACCTTGATGCCAACATATGGTTCATGCATTGCCTATGGACCGTTCCTACAAATATAACTCAATGTAAACATTAGTCCATAGGGATTGTCATCAATTACCAAAACCACACATGGGGGCTCCATGCACTTTCACATGAGGGCACGGCGAAGCAGTTGTGCCGCCCGACGTCCTCAACCTGCGCCTCATCGCCTCCCATGATGCGTGATGTCTACGGGTGCTTCTATTCTTGTAGACAGTGTTGGGCCTCCAAGAGCAGAGGTTTGTAGAACAGCAGCAAGTTTCCCTTAAGTGGATCACCCAAGGTTTATCGAACTCAGGGAGGAAGAGGTCAAAGATATCCCTCTCATGCAACCCCGCAACCACAAAGCAAGAAGTCTCTTGTGTCCCCAACACACCTAATAGGTGCACTAGTTCGGCGAAGAGATAGTGAAATACAGGTGGTATGAATAAGTATGAGCAGTAGTAACGCAGCAAGTAGTAACGCGATAGAAACAAGTAAACAAGTAGCGATAGCAGTATTTAGGAACAAGGCCTAGGGATTACACTTTCACTAGTGGACACTCTCATCATTGATCACATAACAGAATAGATAAATGCATACTCTACACTCTCTTGTTGGATGATGAACACATTGCGTAGGATTACACGAACCCTCAATGCCGGAGTTAACAAGCTCCACAATTCAATGTTCATATTTAAATAACCTTAGAGTGCATGAAAGATCAACACGACTAAACCAAGTACTAACATAGCATGCACACTGTCACCTTCACACCATGTAGGAGGAATAGATCACATCAATACCATCATAGCAATAGTTAACTTCATAATCTACAAGAGATCATAATCATAGCCTACGCCAAGTACTAACACGGATGCACACACTCGTCACCATTACACCGTGCGGGAGGAATAAAACTACTTTAATAACATCACTAGAGTAGCACATAGATAAATTGTGATACAAAACACATTGCAATCATAAAGGGATATAAATAAGCACTTCACTACGCCATTCATAACGGTGAATAAGTATTCGTGAAATATAGCCTAAGAGACCCACACGGTGCAGACATTGTCACCTTTACACACGTGGGACAAGGAGTCTCCGGAGATCACATAAGTAAAACCCACTTGACTAGCATAATGACATCTAGATTACAAGCATCATCATATGAATCTCAATCATGTAAGGCAGCTCATGAGATTATTGTATTGAAGTACATAGGAGAGAGATGAACCACATAGCTACCGGTACAGCCCCGAGCCTCGATGGAGAACTACTCCTCCTCATGGGAGACAGCAGCGTTGATGGAGATGGCGGTGGTGTCGATGGAGGAGCCTTCCGGGGGCACTTCCCCGTCCCGGCGGCGTGCCGGAACAGAGACTCCTGTCCCCCAGATCTTGGCTTCGCGATGGCGGCGGCTCTGGAATGTTTCTCGTACCGTGGCTTTTCCGTCTCGAGGATTTAGGTCGAGGGGCTTTATATAGGCGAAGAGGCGGCGTCAGAAGGTCAACGGGGCGACGACACCATAGGGGGGCGCGGGCCACCCCCAGGCCGCGCCGACCTATGGTCTGGTGGGCCTGTGCCCCCTCTCTGGCGGCTCTCGGGTGTTCCGGATGCTTCCGGGCAAAATAGGAACCTGGGCGTTGATTTCGTCCAATTCCGAGAATATTTCGTTACTAGGATTTCTGAAACCAAAAACAGCAGAAAACAGGAACCGGCACTTCGGCATCTTGTTAATAGGTTAGTTCCAGAAAATGCACGAATATGACATAAAGTGTGCATAAAACATGTAGATATCATCAATAATGTGGCATGGAACATAAGAAATTATCGATACGTCGGAGACGTATCAATGCGTCGCCGCGGAAGCCCTCTCCTCCCCATCGTCTTTCGACGGGAGGGGCGCCGCCACCGCCACAGGAGCCGGTAGCAGTCGCGGCTTGAGGGGCGGGGGATGGAGGTCCGCTGGGGTTGGAGGCTGGCCGCCCGGGAGGGGTCGGCAGGGGAGGGTAGGGTTTCGGGGGGGGGGTGGGGGCTAGCTTTGTTTAGTTACTTACAATATTATGGCCGTTATGTCTACAGTAATTCGTCACTTTGTTGGTATCGATTGATTGATGAATTCTCAAAGCAATTCTCGGTTTGACTACGCCCAAGTATGCCATTACTTATACTCCACATTAGTAAAATTTGAGAGAGTCAGACTAGGTTGAGTTAAAGGTCAAGCTATAAAATGTGATTCATACTTAACTTGCAATGATCTCGGATACATCTCAAGATAGTTTTAAGCTATGTAAAATAATTAAAATTTTGATATTTGGTGAATATAGAATAAAGAAAACTGCATAATATACAAATAATAAATTAATCTTCTCCATTTGGTTAATTAAATCTCATCCACAACAGAACTAATAAATACCATCCATATCCTATAAGGTAATAGTTTTTATTTTTTTATAATAATAACATAATTATTATATATAATTATATTTTTGACCTATCGAGCATAATCGAGCGAGCTAAGTGTTAGCTCAACATCAGCTTGTTTTCAATAAAGCTATATAAGACACACATACTTGACTTACTTCTTTTTGATTGATTTTGAGTCAGGCTAAAAAAGAGTTGATCTTGAGCCGCTCACAAGTCTCGAGCAGTTATTGTTGTCCTACACCCAAGTCTTCAAGTGGGTTCTAGAAAGTGCAATTTTAGTATAGAGAAATTTGCATTTATCATCAAGTTTTATGAATCCAAAAAAGTTACAAGTTCCATGTCTAAACTGAAGTTGCACTTCTCAGAAATTGACGCCAACATGAGAAAATCCCATGCATTTTATTGTAACCATATATAGGACGGCACACGTTGCATAGGGATGGCCGCTGAACAAGAAGAGCTATGACGACACTCTCACTTCTGCACTACTAAACTATACTACTATACAAATTGTTCAAAAAATACTAAGAATTACAAATAGGCCAAGACGTCTACATACATTAGCGTGAGCCGATGAGACATGCCACAGTTCTCGCCCCTCCATCAGCGGATCCGAACAAACTTGTCACAATAGAATTTGTTGTAGTAGAAAAGTAGGGTGTCGTCATGTTAAGGTCCTAAAGGAACAACCTATACACTAAAAGAGTTTAACCTGAAACCACACCAATAAACACGAAAATCGATAGGATCCTATGAGATCCGACTGACACACAACTCCACGTGTCGTCCACCCATGCTAGATGCACCGCCGGAGTGAGGATAGGGCAGGGATACTATTTTTTTTACCTCGGGATGTCACTGCCACATCATCATCTGATAGACTTTGGATAGTTTAGATACGTACATATCTCTAGCCTTGTTTAGATTGATTCTATAACCGGTTTAGGTGTCTTGCTAATCAAGGTAATATCCTACCTAACCTTCCTTGTACGTTGTAAATCTTTGGCATATATATATGGAGATGAAGCCATCCGTATGAGGTGTGGAATTCTTCCCAATCTCTTCCCTAGCCTCAAAGTCTTTCATGGTATCATAGCTGCGATCCTAAATCGCACGCCGCCGCGATGAGCTCCTCTGCGCTGTCGGTTTCAACCATAGCGGGCACCACCTCCAACACCGCGCCCAGCACCATGGCCGGCGCCTTCATCTCCACGCCGACCCCTGCCTCGCTGGTCGCCTCCATCACCGTCAAGCTCTTGGGAGAGAACTATCTCTTCTGGCGCGCCCAAGTCGGCCCTCTCTTGAGGAGCCATCTTCTGATGGGGTACGTAGACGGAACTAATCCGTGCCCCGCCGAGGAGATCACCGTCACCACCGGCGAGACGAAGACCCAGGAGGCTAATCCAGCCTTTGGGCGATGGGTGCAGACCGATCAGAGCATCCTCTCCGCCTTCGTGTCATCCATGACTGAGGGCGTGGTCGGCATGTTCCTCTTCGCCAAGACTGCTCGCGAGGCATGGGAGACGCTCGCCGGCGCCTTCACCTCCACGTCGGTCGCATGCTTGACCGGCATCCGCACCCAGATGGCCGATCTCAAGAAGAACGACATGTCGATCAACGTCTACTTCCACCGCATGAAGGCCCTCGCCGACACCTTGGCGTCCATCGGCCAACCTCTGAGGGACGAGGAATTCATCTCCTACCTCCTCGCCGGCCATGCCCTGTACGAGGTCATCAACACGCGCACGACGCCCATCCCCGTTCGCGACCTCTTTGCGTAGCTGCAGGCGACCGAGCATCGTCAAGCCGCGCGCCGATCTCACAGCGAACCAGCACGCCGCGGCCTTTGGCTCCTTTGGTGGAGCTCCTGTTGCAGCCTACGGGTGCGCCGGCCCCTATCGTGCGCCGGCTCCCTCGCCCTTCGCGCCCACTCAGATGAGGTCGGCGCCATCTCCTTACTCGGGCGGCAACAACACAGGTGGTGGCCGCGGCAACCGCGACAACCGTGGTCGCGACGGGCGCCCTCGTCCTACGTGCCAACTTGCGACACCGTGGGGCACATTGCCTCACCACTACAAGAAAAGTTGCCATGGCCGACGAAGTTGAAGTCGCGCCGTGGTTGCTGGTGTACCATGGCCGGCGATTTTTGGTCTCTCCGTTGTGCATGTCAAAACGTTTTTTTCTCGTTTTTGAGGCCACCTAGCCCGACGAAAACGGCCAAAACGTGGCGTATGGTGTCCCGGGACATGGTGCATCTCGAATTCTCGGGTTCGCCGGCCGAGTCAATGCAAATCCGCACCGCCGAGGGATGTAGGGCCCAGATGGCAGCCTCTCTGGCATTGTTTTTTTTCTCGATCGCGCCATCTCGTTCAACGCTCTCCGATCGAGCCGTTTACGATGCAGGATCATGGGTCCCGCATGTCATCCTCTATGAACCAAAATTCTTTCTATTCTTGGATTTTTTTTGACCCCCTGATTTCTGGCTACTTCCTTTTTCTTTTGATCCCTTCCTTTTTCTTTTGATCTCTATGAGCAATCAACTTTCTTTTCTTGGAGTTTTTTTTGGCACCTCAAATTTGGTCACTTGCCTTTTTCTTTCGATCCCCTCCCGCCTCTCAAACGGTGATACCGCTGCTGCTAAATGGGACCCGCATGTCATCCCCTATGTACTATAAAACTTTCTTTTCTTGAATTTTTTTGGCACCTCATATTTGGTCACTTACCTTTTTCTTTCGATCCCCTACCGCCTCTCAAACGGTGAGACCGCTGCTGCTAAATGGGACCCGCATGTCATCCTCTATGTACTATAAAACTTTCTTTTCTAGGATTTTTTTGGAACCTCATATTTGGTCACTTGCCTTTTTCTTTCGATCCCGTGCAGCCTCTCAAACGGTGATACCACTGCTACTAAATGGGACCCGCATGTCATCCTCTATGTACAATCAAGTTTCTTTTCTTGAATTATTTTTGGCTCCTGATATTTGGTCACTTACATTTTTCTTTCGATCTCATGCCACGTTTGAAACGTTGAGGAACCTGCTGGCTCATGGGACCCGCATGTCATCCTCTATGTACTATAAAACATTCGTTTCTTGGATTTTTTTTTACTTGTTTCTTGGATTTTTTTGGCACCTCATATTTGGTCACTTGCCTTTTTCTTTCGATCCCCTGCCGCTTCTCAAACGGTGATACCGCTGTCTGCTAAATGGGACCCGCATGTCATCCTCTATGTACAATCAAGTTTCTTTTCTTGAATTATTTTTGGCTCCTCATATTTGGTCACTTGCCTTTTTCTTTCGATCTCATGCCACGTTTGAAACGTTGAGGACCCCGCTGGCTCATGGGCCCCGCATGTCATCCTCTATGTGCTATAAAAGTTTATTTTCTTGGGTTTTTTTTCACCCTCTCGATTTTTGGCTATTTCCTTTTTCTTTTGATCCCCTGCCACCTTGGAAACGTTGAGTAAGTCTGCTGACTCATGGGACCCGCATGTCATCCTCTATGTACAATCAACTTTCTTTTTCTTTTGATCTCAAGCCGCATTTGAAACGTTGAGACCGCTGCTCGCTAATTGGGACCCGCATGTCATCCTCTATGTACAATAAAGTTTTTTTCTTGGATTATCTTTGGCTCCCGATATTTTGTCACTTGCCTTTTTCTTTCGATCTCATGCCGCCTTTGAAACGTTGAGTAAGCTGCCGGCTCATGGGTCCCGCATGTCATCCTCTACGAACAATAAAAGTTTCCTTTCTTGGAGTTATTTTTGACCCCTAATTTCTGGCTATTTGCCTTTTTCTTTTGATCTCCTGCCCCCTTTGAAACGATGAGGACGTTGTTGGCAGGTCGGTCCCACATGTCATCCTCTGTGAACAATAAAAGTTTCCTTTGATGGATTTATTTTGAACCCCTAATTAATTTCGGGATATTTCCTTTTTTTCCTTTGATCCCCTGTCGCCTTGGAATCGTTGAGGATGCTGCTGCCTCATGGGTCCCGCATGTCATCCTCTCAGAACGGTAAATGTTTGTTTTCTTGGATTTTGTTTACCAAATGATTTTTGGCTTATTTTTTCTTTCGATCTCCTGCCGCCTTTAAAACATTGAGGACGCTGTTGGCTCACGGGTCCCACATGTTAGCCTCTATTAACAATAAACGCTGAGGATGCTGCTTCCTCATGGATCTCGCATGTCATCCTCTTGGAACGAAAATGTTTCTTTTCTTGGATTTTGTACCAACAGATTTTTGGTTTATTTTTTCTTTCCATCCCCTGCTGCCTTTAAAACGTTGACGATGCTACTGGCTCATGGGTCCCCGATGTCAGCCTCCCCGTACAAGAAACATTTGATATCTTGATTATTTTGCAGACAATAAACATTGTATTTCGCTCTGAGCTATTGCAAACGGATAAATTAAATCTTTATTTTTACATAAACAAACTTATATGTTGAATCTCCTTGTTTTGTGTTTTTGCGAAGCATAGGACTTTCCTGTTTTTTTTAGAAAAATCCGAACTTTCCTGTTTTGGAGTGGCTTAAATTGTACGAGTCAAAAGGCCCAGCAGGATAGTTCGAAGGCCCAGATGTCCAGATGCATCCCAATTGAAATCTTTCTTTTCTTGGATTTTTTTCACCCCCTGATTTCTGGCTACTTCGTTTTTCTTTTGGTCCTGTGCCGCCTTGGAAACGTTGAGACCGCTGCTGCAAAATGGGACCCGCATGTCATCCTCTATGTACAATAAAATTTCTTTTCTTGGATTATTTTTGGCTCCTGATATTTGGTCACTTGCCTTTTTCTTTCAATCTCATGCCGACTTTGAAACATTGAGGAAGCTGCTGGCTCATGGGTCCCGCATGTCATCCTCTATGAACAATAAAAGTTTCCTTTGTTGGATTTATTTTTACCCCTAATTTCTGGCTATTTGCCTTTTTCTTTTGATCCCCCTGCCCCCTTTGAAACCATGACGACGCAGCTGGCAGGTCGGTCCCACATGTCATCCTTGATACGTCTCCAACGTATCGATAATTTCTTGTGTTCCATGCCACATTATTGATGTTATCTACATGTTATATGCACACTTTATGTCATATTCGTGCATTTTCTGGAACTAACCTATTAACAAGATGCCGAAGTGCCAGTTCTCGTTTTCTCGCTGTTTTTGGTTTCGGAAATCCTAGTAACGAAATATTCTCGGAATCGGACGAAATCAACGCCCGGGTTCCTATTTTACCCGGAAGCATCCGGAACACACGAGAACCGCCGAGAGAAGGGGGCAGGGCCACCACACCACACCCCGGCGCGGCCAAGGGGGGCGCGCCCCCTAGGGTGTGGGCCCCCGTAAGCCCTCCTCGCGCCGTCTCTCCGCCTATATAAAGCACCTGACCTAAAAACCTCGGGGCGTTCGACGAAACCACGGAAACCTTCCGGAGCCGCCGCCATCGCGAAGCCAAGATCTGGGGGACAGGAGTCTCGTTCCGGCACCTGCCGGAGCGGGAAGTGCCCCGGAAGGCTTCTCCATCGACACCGCTGCCATCTCCACCGCCATCTTCATCACCGCTGCTGCTCCCATGAGGAGGGAGTAGTTCTCCATCGAGGCTCGGGGCTGTACCGGTAGCTATGTGGTTCATCTCTCTCCTATGTGCTTCAATACAATAATCTCATGAGCTGCCTTACATGATTGAGATTCATATGATGATGCTTGTAATCTAGATGTCATTATGCTAGTCAAGTGAGTTTTACTTATGTGATCTCCGAAGACTCCTTGTCCCACGTGTGTAAAGGTGACAGGTGTGTGCACCGTGTGGGTCTCTTAGGCCATATTTCACAGAATACTTACTCAATGTTGAATGGCATAGTGAGGTGCTTATTTATATCTCTTTAAGATTGCAATATGTTTTGTATCACAATTTATCTATGTGCTACTCTAGTGATGTGTTATTAAAGTAGTTTTATTCCTCCTTCATGTGTGCAAAGGTGACAGTGCGTGCACCGTGTTAGTACTTGGTTTATGCTATGATCATGATCTCTTGTAGATTGCGAAGTTAACTATTGCTATGCTAATATTGATGTGATCTATTCCTCCTACATATGCATGAAGGTGACAGTGTGCATGCTATGCTAGTACTTGGTTTAGTCTATTGATCTATCTTACACTAAAGGTTACTAAAATATGAGCATTATTGTGGAGCTTGTTAACTCCGACATTGAGGGTTCGTGTAATCCTACGCAATGTGTTCATCATCCAACAAAAGTGTAGAGTATGCATTTATCTATTCTGTTATGTGATCAATGTTGAGAGTGTCCACTAGTGAAAGTCTAATCCCTAGGCCTTGTTCCTAAATATCGCTATCGCTGCTTGTTTACTTGTTTTATCGTGTTACTACTGCTACATTACTACTGCTTGTTTACTCGTCCTGGGCAAAGCACTTTTCCGGTGTCGTTGCCGTTGCTACTACTTATTCATACCACCTGTATTTCACTATCTCTTCGCCGAACTAGTGCACCTATTAGGTGTGTTGGGGACACAAGAGACTTCTTGCTTTGTGGTTGCGGGGTTGCATGAGAGGGATATCTTT
>NC_061510.1:42061073-42130312 GCF_022539505.1 Lolium rigidum | reverse complement strand
ATTCATGAAAAGTCTTTTCTATATGATTCATTTGTTTACTCATGTCATTTACCATTGTTTTAATCGCTGCATTCATTACATATGCTTACAATAGTATGATCAAGGTTATGATGGCATGTCACTCCGAAATTATCTTTGTTATCGTTTACACCTTTCGGGACGAGCAGGAACTAAGCTTGGGGATGCTGATACGTCTCCGACGTATCGATAATTTCTGATGTTCCATGCCACATTATTGATGATATCTACATGTTTTATGCATACTTTATGTCATATTTATGCATTTTCCGGCACTAACCTATTAACGAGATGCCGAAGAGCCGATTCTTGTTTTACTGCTGTTTTTGGTTTCAGAAATCCTAGTAAGGAAATATTCTCGGAATTGGACGAAATCAACGCCCGGGGGCCTATTTTTGCACGAAGCTTCCGGAAGACCAGGAGGACTTACGAAGTGGGGCCACGAGGTGGCCGGACACCGAGGCGGCGTGGCCCAAGCCACTGGCCGCGCCGGCCTGGTGTGTGGGCCCCTCGTGACGCCCCTTTACACTGCCCTTCCGCCTACATATAGTCTTTGTCGCGAAACCCCCGATGCAGAGAGCCACGATACGGAAAACCTTCCGAGAGACGCCGCCGCCGCCAATCCCATCTCGGGGGATTCGGGAGATCGCCTCCGGCACCTGCCGGAGAGGGGAATCATCTCCCGGAGGACTCTTCACCGCCATGGTCGCCTCCGGAGTGATGAGTGAGTAGTTCACCCCTGGACTATGGGTCCATAGCAGTAGCTAGATGGTCGTCTTCTCCTTATGTGCTTCATTGTCGGATCTTGTGGGCTGCCTAACATGATCAAGATCATCTATCTGTAATGCTATATGTTGTGTTTGTTGGGATCCGATGGATAGAGAATACTATGTTATGTTGATTATCAATCTATTACCTATGTGTTGTTTATGATCTTGCATGCTCTCCGTTATTAGTAGAGGCTCGGCCAAGTTTTTACTCTTAACTCCAAGAGGGAGTATTTATGCTCGATAGTGGGTTCATGCCTCCATTAAATGCGGGACAATGACGAGAAAGTTCTAAGGTTGTCGATGTGATGTTGCCACTAGGGATAAAACATTGATGCTATGTCCGAGGATGTAGTTATTGATTACATTACGCACCATACTTAATGCAATTGTACGTTGTTTGCAACTTAATGCTTGGAAGGGGTTCGGATGATAATCTGAAGGTGGACTTTTTAGGCATAGATGCATGCTGGATAACGGTCTATGTACTTTGTCGTAATGCCCAATTAAATCTCACAATACTCATCATATCATGTATGTGCATGGTCATGCCCTCTCTATTTGTCAATTGCCCAACTGTAATTTGTTCACCCAACATGCTATTTATCTTATGGGAGAGACACCTCTAGTGAGCTGTGGACCCCGGTCCATCCTTTTACATCGAATACAATCTACTACAATACTTGTTCTCTTGTTTTACTGCAAACAATCATCATCCACACTATACATCTAATCCTTTGTTACAGCAAGCCGGTGAGATTGACAACCTCATCTGTTTCGTTGGGGCAAAGTACTTTGGTTGTGTTGTGCGGGTTCCACGTTGGCGCCGGAATCCACTGGTGTTGCGCCGCACTACATCCGCCGCCATCAACCTTCGACGTGCTTCTTGACTCCTACTGGTTCGATAAACCTTGGTTTCTTACTGAGGGAAACTTGCTGTTGTACGCATCACACCTTCCACTTGGGGTTCCCAACGGGCGTGTGCTTTACGCGTCATCAGGCACCCACGCCTTTGCGCATAAAGTGCATGCGTATATATAAGTGTGTTTCTTGGCCACCAACGATATATAGATCTAGAGAGAGATTGAAATATATTTAGGGTTTATGGTTTAGGGTTTAGGGTTTAGGGTCAAGGGTTGGGGTTTAGGGTTTAGGGTCTAGTGTTTAGGGTTTAGGGTTTAGGGAGTAGTGTTTAGGGTTTAGGGTCTAGGGTTTAGTGTTTAGGGTGTTTAGGGTGTATGTTTAGGGTATAATTAGGGATTAGGGATTAGGGTTTTAGGGTTTAAGGTTTAGGGATCATCGATCGAGTGCACACACACATTATTATATAGAGGCACCCGCGCCTTTGCGCATAAAGTGCATGCGTATATATATAAGTGTGTTTCTTGGCCATCAACGATATATAGATCGAGGGAGAGAGATTTAAATATATATATATATATATATATATCCCCAAGAATATGTTCAAATATATATTGAAATAAACGCACGAATGATATGCAAGGTATGCCATGCGCGCATGCACACTAATTATATATATATTATGAGACAACTTAATCAAATGTGTTTTCATTCGAGATTGAGAACTTGTCAAAATTCAAGTTAATTAATTTATCGAGCGCTAATTAGTTGGTCGCACTGCTTGATGCGCAATTAAGTGTCGTTGGCCTATATATGTAGGGTTTAATTAGGGTTAGGGTTAGGGTTAGTGTTAATTAGGGTATAGGGTCTAGGGTTTAGGGTTTAGTGTTTAGGGTTTAGGGTTTAGTGTTTATGTTTTAGGTTTTAGGGTTTAGTGTTTAGGGTTTAGTGTTTATGGTTTAGGGTTTAGTGTTTAGGGTGTTTAGGATTAGGATTAGGGTTTTAGGGTTTTATGGTTTAAGGTTTAGGGATCATCGATCGAGTGCGCACACACATTATTAGAGGTACCCGCGCCTTTGCGCATAAAGTGCATGCGTATATATATAAGTGTGTTTCTTGGCCACCAACGATATATAGATCTAGAGATAGAGATTGAAATCCCCAAGAATATGTTCAAATATACGCACACACATGAATTATTAGAGGCACCCGCGCCTTTGCGCATAAAGTGCATGCATATGTGTGTTGTTCTGGCCACCAATGATAGATCGAGAGAGAGAGAGAGAGAGAGAGAGAGAGAGAGAGAGAGAGATAGATTGAAATCCCCAAGAATTAGAGGACCCCCTTGCACAAATGTTGGCCATCTATATATAATATAAATCCCAATAATGTTCATACATGATAGGGCATATGTGTGAAGCAAATTTTTTTCGAGAACTTGTAAAGATTCAAATTTATCAGTACTAATGGAAACTAGTGCACATTAGAGGACCCCCTTGCACACGTGTTGGCCATCTATGTATAGTTTGAATCCCAATAATGTTCATATATGATAGGCTATATGTGAATCAATTTTTTCTTCCAAAACTTGTCAAGATTCAAATTTATCGGTGCTAATGGAAACTAGTGCGCACTAGACGAGCCCCTTGCGCAAGTGTTGTCCATTACATATAGTTTAAAACTCAAGAATGTTCATACATGATAGGCCATATGTGCAAAGGAAATTTTTTTTCCCGTGAACTTGTCAAAATTCAAGTTTATCGGTGCAAACGGAAACTAGTCCAAAAAAGTACATAGAGGTCCAACAGAACTAGACAATAACTAATAGGACCTGCAACTTTACAAAAAGGACCCCAAAACATATAGAAGAAAATCAATCGAGTCCTTCTGGACCGCACATCGAGATCTCCGCTCCGCATCCTTTCCGGCAACTCCGTCGCCGGGGACGCACCACTTGGGACGGTGTCGCCGGTAGTCGCCGGGACGAAGGAGAAGAAGGGCCTCGGCAACGGCATATTGGCTGCGAGAAGGGCCATCGAAAGGCCAAGATGTTCACGGGCAAGACGGATGACGCCGTCGTATGCCCCGAGCTTGTGAACGTTAGAAGCTTGACTTCCCCATTGGCCAGATCTGAAGCACTGACCAAAGCAAGCCTCACCGTTAGCGCCATCACCTTGATGGCACCGGATCGGGGTTTGTCAGGCAAGATCCGCCAGATCCGATCCGCCGGATTCACCATAGGTCGGATGCGAAGCCGATGACGAGATCCCCGACTCCATTGCGCCATTACTGCTCATGGGAAACACTTGGATCTAAGCTTACAACAACATGAACTCCCTCGGATCCAAATTAACCGACTCAACTTTGCTTATCTAAATATGGATGTATCCACACATGTTTTTACTCGAGATACATACACGTCTAAGGAAAGTTGAATCAATTAATTTAGTTCGGAGGGTGTACGATATACGGAGAGAAGTCGGTCTCGTCTCCGGCCGGCGAGGCTCGCCGGAGAGAAGGGGAGAGGAGCCGGGGAGTGGGAGAGACTCGAGAGAGAAAGAGAAGAGGAAGAAATGAGAGCTCCCCGGGGAAGAACATTATTTTTGTCGTTACGCTCGTAGCTTGAAGCCGAAAATTTCGGCCGCGCGCCAAATCATCCCGCCACATCCATTCGAAAATCCCGTGACCAGTTTTACCCTTTTAACCACAGTGCCGGAAGCTACAACCCGCCGACCATGGAGGGCTCATTCGGTAACAATTAAATATCTTGCCTAGATCCCGAACCCTCCCCACGAGGCCCACACCCACCCACCAACCATTCGCCCCATTAGCTCAAAAATACTCTCACACGCCAAAGCTGCGACTCTCTACGGTACTAGATGCAGCCGCCGCCGGCATACTCCTCCGCAACGTAGCCTTGATCGTGTTGGCTGTCCACCCACCGATCCGCTCCCCGCCGCCCTCGCCACCGACGGATCCGCTTCACCGCCGACCTCGCTACCGACGGATCTGCTTCCACCGCCGACCTCGCCACGCAGACGGATCCGCTTCACCGCCGACCTCATCCACGGCGTAGCAATCAACGCATTTCTGTCGACGCACCGGATCCTCTCCAATGGAACCGTGTCTACTTCACCGCGGCCCCCCTCCACGAAGCCGATCTATTCCACCGACTACCTCGGCGCGGCGGCCTGTATCAACTTCACCGAATCCCTTGCCGGCCAACCGGATCCGCTCACTAACGCCCGCTTCTGCGAAACGGGGTCGACTCATCGTCTCCGCGTTCGCCGCCGCTGGAATGCAAGTTGCCGCCCCCGTCCACCCCGCCGCAGCTTGGTTAGTACGCTGGCCCGTTAGATCGCGGTGTTTCTTTAGCCATGTTTTGTGTAGTTATTTGCGGATCTCATATGCCATTAAATTTCTTGATGTGTTACTTCGCATGAAGTTCGTTTTAAATATTGTACGGTACCAAAGCATTATCCGGTCGCTACCATCCTGTTCATTCTATCGACACCTGTGTGCATCCACATATTTATAGCCTTATACCCATTCATTTGCTGCCAACTGTTTTTGTACTGCATGCTATTCCTTTTATAGTCATGCTATGGGCATTTTCAATCTGGTTGTTCTTATACCACGTCATTAGCTCACCGCTAGCCGCTAGCTGTTTTCTCGTGTCTGCTATTCTCACACTACTTTTATAATCATGCTATGTGCATTTCCAATCTGCTTGCTCTTATACCTCGTCTTTAGCTTATAGCTATTTTTTTCCATGAATGCTCCTGTCGCACAGCTTGTATAGTTATTGCTGCATGCATGTCTGGTCTTTGTATTATCGTAGACTAACTTGTCAATGTTATTTTTCCTAGGGATTGATCATGCGAACCACTTATTAGAATATCCAACATTAACAGCGGGGACGCTAGGGAAGGTTGGAATCCGAGTTCTTGGTTGGTAACTTTGGCGGTTTACTTCCGTTATTATCTATAACCTATATGCATTGTTCCTTATGCAAGAGATTAACACTTGGAACCACTGCCATAGCAATGCCATCCATGCTTTACTATGTTTACGCCTATTTGATATGCTTGTCTCGGAGCAAGCTGCGAAAGTGATTTGAACACGACATTTGGTCATTCTTAATGCCGGTTTACTTTATGTGGAAAACCTTGGCATTACCCTACTCTAAATTTGAATGTCCGAAATTCGTATCTCATGCAAAGCAACATCTAGTTGGTTTTAATCGATATCACGGTAAATATTGGCTTATTCATTTGGCGGCTCAAGTTTTTTGTTATTTGAAACCGAGTGACTTGGTCTTAAATGTGATATCTAAACACGGATTAAGGACAATGGAGCGAGGAGGATTAGCATTTCACTTGATGGCTGAACCTAAAATGACGGGCATGTCGACCACGACTAGTGCACGCAAGAGAAGGACTGCAGGCGAGCCGGTATGTTACGCTACATCTTTGTTATCCGATCTCTACATTGCGTAATACATGTTTGAATAGTTAATTGTTGTAACTATTTTTGCAATATTACCGAGAATGCATTTTTAGTGAAGCGAGTCATCATTAGAAGATAGTCGCCAAAGCGACCACTGTGCAACATTATGATGCAAGTGCGCTTAGTACAAGTTCCATACATTGTCTTATTTATGCAACTTGTTATTAGCTTATATCTACATTGCATAATAAATGTTTGAATAGTTCACCGTTGTAACTATGTTTGCAATATTACTAGAATGCGAGTTGTAATGAAGAAGTCCTTAGTAGAAGATAGAGCGCAAAAAAGGTTCGGGGTGAGCCTATGCAACGATATAATGTAAGTCACGCGCTTAGTACTTGTGACTATCTCATATCGACAATGTTTAATACATGTTTGCATAGTTCATCGTTTAACTCTTTTTGCATTATTATCGAATGCGGTTCGATGAAGCAATCTTCATTAGAAGAGAGGCCCACAAAAAGTTCTGATCTTTCTTCTGATACATCCTCTCATAGCCGTCAACCTAGACCATTCCTTTCATCAAACAGTAAACATCTCAAGGCTGTACTTCATAAAAGACATGGTATTGTTGCTTTAAGGTCTGTAGCTGATATGTTGACCAAGAGTACACAAGATTCAATCAAGACGATTGCCAAATGTCAACGTGTTATTGATGATGCTAATAGAAGTCCTCAATGATTCTATGTAATTTTTTTATTTGGGCACATTAGTTACCTTGTAATTTTCCTAGTTATTTTATTTGTGTATGTAATTGTGTGTATCATTGATATCAGATTTTAGGCTCATGAAATTTAATGCAAGTTGACTAGTCAAAAACCAAGGCCCTATAACAGATTGGGCCGGCCCATTAACAGTAGTGTGGGACCCACTTGCATTTTGGGCCGGCTCACTTACTTATTGGGTCGGCCCGTTAACACGATAGTGGGCCCACCTACTTATTGGGCCGGCCCACTATCTTGTTGGGCCAGCCCACTTGCTATATGGTGGACCCCACATACTAAGCGGGCTTGTACTTTAACAGGCAAGTGGGACCCACCTGTGTTTTGGCCCGGCCCACTATCTTGTTGGGCCAGCCCACTTGCTATATGGTGGACCCCACATACTAAATGGGCCGGCCCTTTAACAGGAAAGTGAGACCCACCTGTGTTTTTGGCCCGGCCCACTTTCTTGTTGGGCCAACCCACTTGCTATATGGTGGACCCCACATACTAAATGGGCCGGCCCTTTAACAGGAAAGTGGGACCCACTTGCATTTTTGGCCCGGCCCACTATCTTGTTGGGCCGGCCCACTTGCTATATGGTGGACCCCACATACTAAATGGGCCGGCCCTTTAACAGGAATGTGGGACCCACTTGTGTTTTTGGCCCAGCCCACTGGGTTGTTGGGCAAGCCCATTTGATCTATTGTGGACCCCACGTATAAAATGGGTCGGCCCGATAGCAGGAAAGTGGGACCCACGTGCTAATTGGGCCGGCCCAATAATTTTTTGGGCCGGCCCACTTGCTTTAAGGTGGACCCCACTTGGTAAATGGGCCGGCCCGATAACAGGAAAGTGGGTCCCGCATGTCTTGTGGGCCGACCCTTTTCCCTGTTGACCGGTCAAACGAGTGCTTTTGGCCCGGCCCACATGCTTAGTGGGCCGGCCCATTTTAGTTTTGACCAGTCAACCTTAGAGGTTAGGCCCGGCCCACGTAACTAATGGACCATCCCAGCTATATAGCTGACCGGTCAAACTAAGTCGGCTGGCCGGCCCGCAAACTTAATGGGCCGGCCCGCTTAAGACGTGGCAGGCCTCGTGTGGGCCTACCATCTACCACGGGGTTTCAGCCGGTTAACGTCGTTAACTGCCAGTTAACGGCGTCTGCCATGTGTCAGTTTGCATGACGTCAGCAGTCAACGGGCCCCCGAAAACATTTCTGCAACGGTCCGATTTTCCGTGGCGGAAGGGCGACCAAGCGCGACGGACCGAAAAAATCGTCGTAGGACTTTGCCTGACGCAGTTTCGACAACAGAACCCATATCGTCGGGTTAGGCCCATAGGCGACGAAAAATACCCCTTAGCGGACGATTTTGGGACGTTGTCTATCAGAACTTTTCTTGTAGTGCACGCTGATACAAGAGGTTCAACCGCGATTTCCTCGGCATGGGCAATGACGGCCGTGACATCGAGAAACAGCTCGCCATGGCCATGGCGGAAACCGGCAATGGAGGTGGAAGAGGTGCCACCACATCGTACCCGGTGGATCCAACATGGTACGCTGATTCAGGCGCCACCCACCATCTCATGCACGAGTTGGAGAAGCTGACCACCAAGGAACCTTACCGTGGCCAAGACCAAGTTCATGCCGCCAACGGCAAAGGTATGAATATCCATAATATTGGTCACACATTGCTTCCTACTCCATCATCACAACCACTTAAACTCAATAGCATTCTTCATGTTCCTCATGTTAGTCGTAATCTTATTTCTATGAGTAGACTTACACATGATAATCCTGTTTTCGTTGAACTTCACCCATATGATCTTTTTGTTAAGGACCGGGCCACGAGGGAAATTCTGCTTAGAGGTCAGTGTCGTGGTGGTCTCTACCAAATTCATGCTCCTATCATCAAGCAAGCGCTCAGCAGCATTTGCGTCTCCCATGATCAGTGGCATGCTCGCCTAGGCCACCCTGCATCCCCGTCGTCAAGCATGTTCTCCATCAGCATGAGTTACCATTAGAGTCAAGTTCAAATAAAACCATTTGTGATGCTTTTCAGCAAGGCAAAAGTCACCAATTGCCATTTCCTTTATCAAACCGTGTAACCACATCTCCTTTAGAGCTTATTTTCTCGGATGTGTGGGCCCCTGCCCGAACCTCTATTAGTGGTCATAAATTTTATGTGAGTTTTATTGATGCCTACAGTCGCTTTACTTGGCTTTATCTACTCAAACATAAATCTGATGTCTACAATGTGTTTATTCAGTTTCAAAAGCATGTTGAGCGTCTTCTTGATCGGAAAATTGTGCATGTACAAACAAATTGGGGCGGCGAGTATGAGAAACTCCACCCTTTCTTTCAGGGACTTGGCATATCACATCGAGTCTCTTGCCCCCCCACACACCAACAAAACGGTGTCGCTGAGCGCAAACATAGACACATTGTTGAAACCGGGCTTACTTTACTTGCTCATGCATCCTTGCCTCTACACTTTTGGAGTGATGCTTTCTCGACTGCATGTTTTCTCATCAATAGACTCTCTAGTCGCATCACTAATATGCAGCCACCTATAGAATTTATGTTGCATGAAACTCCAGACTATACCTTCTTTAAGGTCTTTGGTTGCGCCCATTGGCCCCATCTCCGTCCCTACAACAATCATAAGCTTGAATTTTGATCCAAAAAATGTGTCTTCTTGGGTTATAGTTTGTTACACAAGGGTTAAAAGTGTCTCCATGTTCCATCTAATAGGGTCTACATCTCGCGTGATGTTGTCTTTGATGAGTCATCCTTTCCATTTGCCAACATGCCCACCACATCATCTCACATACCCACAGAATCATCTTTACTTTCCGCTAACCAATTTATGGATATTGCATATGCTCCTCCTTTGTTGGCTAATCATGGTACAGGTCATGGGCGTGCTGCTCGGTTGGAGATTCTAACTCTCGAACAGGACACTGGCCGCGATCACGACGATCACGGGAGTCCTCACGTCGCGCGCATGGGCCATGCAGCGACTCCCGGCTCCGCCTCGGGCTCTGCGTCTCCCGGCTCCGCATCGGCCTGGCCCGAGCCAGGCTATCCGAGCCACGACCCCACGCCAGGCTCCTCCGAGTCGGCCCACCTCACCGGCTCCTCCACGTCTCCTACTGCTGGGCCGCCTGCGGGCGAGTCAGCTGCTCCCGCTGGCCCAGTCACGCGGCTTCTTAGCCGAAGTAGCGGACGGATGGAACAATTTCCTGGAGCGCCGTCTGTTTGGCATCTGCTGCTACTGCTGTCCCACGTGATCACCATGCAGCATTTCATGTTCCTCATTGGAGAGCAGCCATGGAGGAAGAGTATTCTGCCCTGTTGCGCAACGGTACTTTGTAGTTAGTCCCCCTGTTCCTGGTGTAAATCTGATTAACTCTCGCTGGGTATTCAAAGTCAAGATGCATTTAGATGGTACAGTGGAGCGCTACAAAGCCCGTCTCGTCACCAAGGGTTTTAAGCAGCGGCATGGTCTCGACTTTGATGAGACATTCAACCCTGTGGTCAAGCCAGCCACCATTCGTCTGCTCCTGTCATTGGCTCTTGCTCGTGGTTGGCATCTTCAACAGCTCGACATCGAGAATGCATTTCTTAATGGGGTTCTTGATGAAGAGGTCTATATGAAGCAGCCACCTGGTTTCACGGATTCCGCTCGTCCTTCGCATTACTGTCGACTGGTCAAGTCTCTCTATGGCCTCAAACAGGCGCCTCGTGCTTGGCATGCATGTCTTAGCTCTGTTCTTGGGACACTTGGCTTCTCTCCGTTGACGACTGATACTTCCTTGTTCATTCTGCATCGGCCGGATATTACAGTCTACCTGCTGGTCTATGTAGATGATATCATAGTCATCAGTTCGTCCGCGGCTGCTATCCCGAGGTTGATTGGTGAGGTACGGTCTGAGTTCTTTGTTAAAGATCTTGGTCTTCTACACTACTTTCTGGGCATTGAGGTTGACTCTCGCACTTCTGGGACTCTCCTCCTTCGGCAGCGCAAGTATGCTTTTGATCTTCTTGCTTGTGCCGGTATGCTCAAGTGTAGTCCAACTCATACTCCCATGGCAGCTTCTGAGCGTCTCTGCAGTACTGATGGTGATGTTCTCTCTCCGGATGAGGCTACCAGATATCGCAGTTTTGTTGGTGGTCTTCAGTACCTCACCCTTACACGTCTTGATCTCTCTTTTGTTGTCAATAAGGTGTGCCAGTTCCTGCATGAGCCTCGCAGTTCTCATTGGTCCGCGGTGAAACAGATCCTCCGTTATGTGCGTCAAACTATTGATGGTGGTATTCGGCTTCAGGCTTCTCCCTCCACGTTACTTTCTGCCTTCTCTGATTGCTAACTGGGCTGGCAGTGTGGAAGATCGGCGATCAACCGGGGGACATGCTATATTCTATGGGGGTAATCTGATCGCCTGGAGTGCTCGCAAGCAAGCCACAGTTTCTCGCTCGAGTACGGAGTCTGAGTACAAAGCTCTTGCTAATGCGACAGCTGAGATCATCTGGATTTAGTCCCTGTTACGGGAACTCCGTGTGTCACAAGATCAGTCTCCGATTTTGTGGTGTGACAACATTGGCGCAACATATCTCTCGTCGAATCCAGTCTTTCATGCAAGGACCAAGCACATCGAAGTGGATTTTCATTTTGTTCGCGAATGTGTGTCTCGGAAGCAACTTCAGATTCGCTTCATCCCCTCGAAGGATCAGTTGGCTGACATCTTCACAAGCCTTTGCTTTTACCTTTGTATCAGCACTGTAAGCGCAATCTCAGCCTCATTGAGCCGGTTGAGATTGAGGGAGGATGATAGACTTTGGATAGTTTAGATACGTACCTTGTTTAGATTGATTCTATAACCGGTTTAGGTGCCTTGCTAATCAAGGTAATATCCTACCTAACCTTCCTTGTACGTTTTAAATCTTTGGCATATATATATGGAGATGAAGCGACCCGTATGAGGTGTGCAATCCTTCCCAATCTCTTCCCTAGCCTCAAAATCTTTCAGAAAAAAGAAACATAAAATGCCTAAACAGAGAACAAGAACCCTCTTTTGGGGGAAGGGCGCTGGTCCGCCACACTTCGAAGTCCCTGACGTCCACTAGAGGCGGAGTAGACTGGCGGTGCCATTGACGAGGGGTATGGAACCCAATATTCTTTTTTTTAAATTACCTATGTCCAAGCCCATGGG
Source organism: Lolium rigidum (assembly GCF_022539505.1). NCBI lineage: Eukaryota > Viridiplantae > Streptophyta > Magnoliopsida > Poales > Poaceae > Lolium > Lolium rigidum. The sequence continues at coordinate 42,118,239 of NC_061510.1, read as the reverse complement.
GTCGTGCTTGTTCATATCTTCTTTTTAACTTTTTATTTGTCATTGAATAGTTTTTTCAAACCCATGATTTTTTGAACACGATGTTGAGTGTTAAGAGATTTTGAAAACAAAAGTTCACAAAGTTCAGAAATACGGTCAATTTTTTGAAATCATGAAATAAATAAAAAAATAAAGAAAAAATGTAAAAGTAAACAGAAAACAGAAAATCGAACCCGTGAATATTTTTTAAACATACTAATATTTTCATCGAACATCGTGAAATTTTTCTCTAAACCCCGTGAACTTTTCAAATGTTTTGATTTTTTTTAAAAAAAATACATGATATGTATATTTTCTAAATATCTGAACTTTTTTTTGGCATGAACAATTTTTTTAAAAAGAACACAAGAAATATAAAGGAAAGACAAAATAGAGAACACGGAAAAATCAAAGCATAAAATAAAATTAATATAAATTTTAAAATAGAAAATAAAAAATTAACAAGGAAGAAACTTGATTAAGAAACAATTGGACATAAAGTAAGTAATTCCTTACAGAAAACCGGGAAAAAAAGGTTACAGCAGCGCAGCGAGGAAGAGGCAACGTGCCGAGAATAAAAAGGCCCAGGCCCAGGCCCAGCACACGGATTGGGCCCTGATTTGGGATGCTTGTCGAAGTCGAACAGGGCCTCTCCAGCAGTCAAGCTGGTCACACTCACACCCTCTCGCCGCCGCACTCTTGCCTCCTCCTCCTCCTCCCCCGCTCCCGTCGACGTCGAATCAACGGTTCAACGAGCGCGCTGGCACGTTGGAGAACTCACCGGCAAGGGAGCATCAGCCTTCAGGCAGCGGTCTCATCTTCGACGGCGCCGCCATCAGGAGACGGCGACCTCGATGTCCGCCATGGCGACTAGGTCTTGCAGACGATAGACCCGGACGGCGACCAGTAGCAGTTCAGGTACGGCTGCATCCCTCCCGATTATGGACCTTCCCTCCGTCGTCGGAGCCACATTGTTAATGCCGATGCCCAATTTTGAACAGGAATAAATTCCCTTCTTTTCATTGCTTATCTGTCAGACCTCGCATAGTCATTTTTATTATTACCCCCATAATAATGCAAATCAGTTCCATAAAGATCCGTCGCGAAACAAAAGAGATAGCAGATGCATACTCGCAGTACTCCATCCACCCACCTCTCGGTTAATCAGCTTGTGTGTAAATTGTGCTTGTTTTGTTGCTTTTCTTTGCTATCTTGCCCAGAACAATTGCCTTTCTATTACCCAAGTAAGTGGTCTTATATTTTAGGACAGCGGAAGTAACTTATTATGCCTACCTCAAAAATGTGGCTCCGCCACTTCCATGACTTTTATCAGCCTATCTTGTGTAACAGGAGAACAGGTGCAAGCAATTTAGTTCTGCGGCATTAGCACTACACACCAAGCAAGTTGGCTCTGGTTCCCTTGAGTTTTGTTGCCGATGGACCGCAGCAACTCCAGCAAGAGAACAGTCGAAGCACCACGAGAGGGAGACCCTTGGGTGGATGTCAGAATATTGAAGGAGACCCTTGACTGCCCTGTCTGCTTCGACCACTTCGGGGCCGAGATTTATCAGGTAAATAAATGCACTAATCATATTCACTAGTCTTTGAACCCAAGCTTTTATTTCACTTCTTATAAAGCTCAAGATAAGATAAGAGCTTTGATGGGATTGGATGTAGTTCTGCTTGGCGAGAAAGTGTTTCGTGTGTAGGTAGTAACATAATACATATGCTAGCTGAAATGTGTAGCGCTAACCTCTCTTCTTCTTGTTTCCTTTTATTTCTGTTGGGTTTCATATCTAGCCTCTACCCCAACTTGCTTGGGAAAAAGGCTTTCATGTTTTTGTTGTTGTTCTAACCTATCTTCTTGTTGCGTAGTATTCTATTTTTTTTTCTTATTTATGTTATCATGGGGACCCAATTAACCTCTCGTTTCCACAGTGTTCTGTGGGGCATTTCATATGCTCGTCTTGCCGCGACAAGATACTGGACAAGAAGTGCCCCACATGCTCTATCAAAACTTCCTTCAAGCGCTGCTTTGGGATGGAACATGTTGTCCAATCAGTCGCATTTCCTTGCTCCAATGCCAAGTATGGATGCAGAGAGGGTCACGCCTACTGTCAGAAAGAACGACATGAGCAAGTGTGCCCGTATGCCCCATGCTTCTGCCCAGCGCCCGACTGCAGCTTTGCGGGGCCAGTACCTGAGCTCCTGGACCATCTCACCATCTATCACATGTCTCCATGTACAGACCTCCCAGATTCTGGGGAGGCGTCTGTCCGCTTGCAACCGGGCATACATGTTCTGTCACCCAGCAGCAGGAGCACCAACTATTTTTTCCTGCTCAACATGTACTTGGAACCTTTTGGACATGCTATCTCAGTCGTTTGCATCCAACCTAAAGTCACCGAACCCAAGTTCACATGTAGTATGAATTACGACTGCTCCGTGACAGGCTACTGTGAAAGTTCAAGTTGCCAGATAAAAAGCTCTACACTCTCTGATGGGCTACCGAAGGACTATGACTTGATTCTGCCTGAGGGAAAGGTTTCTAGTGATCGAAATGTTGTAATGCTCAGAATCATCATTCATGAAGCTTCAAGTGTCAGCAGATCCTGTGCTCAAGGAAAGGGCTTGACTTCCGCTCCAATCACCCTGTTTCCTAGTTGTTCTGATGACGATGCTGATATACTCTGCAGATCATGTGCTCAACGAAAAGGCCCGACTTCCGCTCAAAAGCTCTGGTTTCCTAACTATTCTTCTGATGACGATGATTATATGCCTTTAAACTTTGAGCGTGCTCTTCAACGGGAGTCCCTATTTGATTAATGGGTCAAGTGATGATATACCTTTAGCATCTGATCGTGCTTGTGTGTGTTTCAGCCTACAGGTTTGGCATGTGGACTTGCCGTTATTATGCATGGGTTTCAACATTCTGGGTCCAGGATATGTCAAGAGTATCGGAGCTGTTTGAACAATGTGGCTTCTTTCTATATTTTGTTGTCCCGAACTTGTGCCACATCATGTGAGGCTGTATCTTCTAATAGATACTAGTATGTTATGTCAGCACATTTCACTGCATTACATGGCTACCGAGTACTGAGTATGAACCACTATCTTAGAGTTATCCTGCTTTAGACTGCTGCAATAACATGAATGCCTTCTGTTTCAGTTTGTTGTGCATACATGAGATCTCAATGTTGCATATCTCGGCAATTTCAAGATGATGATAAGGTTAAAAGTTTTCCTGAATCACAAGAACATTTTAGGGCCTGTTTGATTTGTAGGATTCTTAAAACTGCAGGATTAGAATGTCATGTCGAGTGGAATACTATAGGATTTGGAACCTACATTTTTTTTTTCATGCAACGTTTGATTCATAGGAAAATCAAAGGAATTGTAACATGAGGTTTGAGTGGATGAAAATTTTCCTCCAAAACATAGTGCAATGCAATCCTATAAGAAAAAAATCCTATGCATTTCTAAGGATTCAATCCTACGAATCAAATGGCGTACATAGGAAAAATTCCTAAAAATGTAAATCCTAAAAACTTCCTATAGAATTCCTTTGAATCAAATGAGCCCTTTATGTCTTTTTTGGGCAATGAGGCCAAGCTTGGTCGTAATGATTAAGTATGTGACTATATGATGACTGATAATTTTAGTTATGCCATGTCTAAACGTTTAACAAGTTGGTCACTACATGATACAGTTCACATATTCATATAGGCATCTACAAAAACTTACTCTATTTTCAAATGTTGTTTATGGGATGGCATGCCATAATTTTTTGTTGGTGTTTTGGGATAAAGGTCTTAAACTTTTTGAACCCCTTTTTGATAAGTTTATAGAGAGAGAGAGAGGAGAGTAATCAAATGGTGAGGTTCGGCTGAATGGCATAAGCATTTCAAGTGTACACTGGCAATGCTGAAACTTGAAAAGCTCAGATAATACCTGATTCATAATTTTTAAACTAATTGCAAAATTGCAAAATAGTGAGGTGAAATTAAGCGGGAAAAAAAAGCCAATACCCAGACTGCTGAAGACAAATGGGAGGTTTGCTGGAACGTATGGTACGTGGCCCATCACAGTAGTTCTAAAAAAAAATCTCCCATCGCACTGAAATTCCAAAGTCGAAACGAAAAAGGGAAATCCATCCACTGTGGTGGAAGAAATCCCCTACTGTCGCCATGGCCGTCGCTTTAGTCCTGCCGTCGAGGTCTGTGTCCTCAACGCCTGCCCCGAGCACCCCCAAACTCTCGCCGCCATGCCGTCCTACTCGTGCAAGCTCCAGGAGGGCTACCACCGCGCACTCCAGTCCTCCATCACTCACCACCAACTTCGCTCCATGGCCCATGGCCACCGGATCCAGCGAATGATGTGTCGAGGTGATGGATCTCACCCGCTTCTCCGATTCCGACACAGCCTCCCGCGAGATCACCGGCGCCGGAGTAGGCGACTACGCGTTGCTGGACTGACCTTCTCCACGGCCGCCACCTGCGGCTGACTCGCTGAGGCGTACAGATCCGGTATAAGTTAATAAGAGAAAAGTTGCGGGGCTGACCGCAAAAAGACCACATTCAGGCATTCAGAATCAGCGACGACTCAGCGGTGAAACCCAGCCCAATACAGTGCCTTGATTATCTCTTGCTGGTCCGGTCTCCGTGGTTGAGACGCTTCATGGACGCAGCGCAAGAGAGGGGATTACTGGTCCAAGAGGATGGAGATCATCAGCCGCTCCTTCTTCCTTCTCTGGTACAGTTAACTTGTGGTTTTTTAATTCTTCCGATTTCCATTGCACATCCTAGGTAGTTGTGGCCTGTAGAGTTTAACGTTTATTCTATCTAGCTGATCATCCTCTTAATTTTTTCTTGAAAGATGGTAGTAGTAAACTGATAAATCTTTCATCTTCTTGGCCTCTTGGGTCCAAATTCCAAACTGTAACTTGAGACAGACAGACAGACAACTAGATGAGGAATGGATGCTATCTCCTCAATTCTTGCCTCAGTGATGTTAAAAATTTGACTGCCACGCAACACTTTTTTCTAATGCGCAGTAGTAATCTTTAGGCCTGATTTTGGGTTCAGAATTCTCAGGGAAATTTTGTACCGTATTGCTACATGCATGGTCCTTCTCTCTGTCCAGGGTTGCAACTCTACCGCATTTTCAGTATGTCCTTATCTGGTTAAATAAGGCTCAGTCTGATGCTGCTTATTCTTAGCAGGATGCAAGTCTCTACACCGGTGATGGATCCGTTGACATCAAATGGCGTCCTGTAACAAGGCGCACCACAGGCAATTGGAGAGCATGCTTCTTCATCCTAGGTAACATATAGGGGTGTTCATACATGTTTTGGGTGGTTTGTTCCAATCCGGCTGGCACTGACCATAGTTGTATGTCTGCACAAGTTCTTAAGAAATTTCTATACCAAATTGCTTCTCTGTCCCCATTTTACAAGGTTAGGTAAATCCCATGTTGAACGGCGCACCAAAGTTTGGCGAAGTGTTTACTGAAGAAACTCCTTGTTTTCTCCTATATAACAGATAATTATTGTTGTAGCTAGCTATTTTCCTTAGTAAGCACATCCCTCAGTGCATTTTTCACTAACAGCATTTAACCTAATGGGTCCTTCATAATAGACTAATAGTATGCCAGCTTCTTGAATTTACACTTACAATAGTAAGATCTTCTATTTAGAGGTATCTGGAACGAAACTAGTATATAACTAACCTAAAGAGTAAAGACTATTGGACATATGGTACAAAATATTTTGGCAATGCATATTTTCTGTTTGATGTTTGGCAAGCTCCAGTGATGCTAATCTGCTGACAGGTACCGAGTGTTGTGAGCGTCTGGCCTACTATGGAATTGCAAAAAATCTAGTCACGTATCTTAAATCAAAGCTTCATCAAGGAAATCTTGAAGCTGCAAGAAATGTCACCACTTGGCAAGGGACGACATGCTATCTGACTCCCCTCATTGGAGCCATCTTAGCGGATTCTTATTGGGGAAAGTACTGGACTATTGCTGTTTTCTCATCAATTTATTTTATTGTAAGTACAATATAAAGTCAACAGAATTTTCGCTATCTCCGTTGTTCCATAATGCTTCATCCTGGCATACAAAACAATGTCGTTTTACATTCTACTTAGTAATTTCTAAGTAGTTGAACATAAGAATCCAAAAGATCTTTACTTTTAACTTAATATACTTAACATGTTGATCTTTTATATTCAGTTTGATTTGGATGAACTATCGATTCATTCATCTTAATGTCTTCAGTCAACCATTTTAATCGTGTATTACTTTTTACTGAAGGGTCTGGTCGTTTTGATGCTTTCAGCATCACTTCCAGCACTTCAACCACCTTCATGTTTAGGATCTGTTTGTCCAGAAGCAAGCTTACTACAGAATGGCACATTTTTCCTAGGTTTATATATGATTGCCCTAAGGACTGGAGGAATTAAACCATGTGTATTTGTTATGGTCGGTCTGACCTATACACGCAAGAAGCCCACTAGTGGCTAGTTGTGGGCTTAGCCCAAGTAAATTAGGGGCTTAGCCCAAGTAAATTAGGGTTTAGAGGAGGCCGTCCTCCTATATAAACACATGTACCCCTTCGTGATTAATCAGACAAATATTCGGTATCATACTTGTCTCGTCTCCGAAGGGAGACGGTAGACCCTCGCGCCCGCCGCACCCAACCCTAGCCGCCGCCTCCTTCCTCCGCCGACGGCGCCCGGCCCGCCGGCCGCCGAGCCCTCCGACCCTCTCCGCCCTCACTTCCACCCTTACAACCTTCGCCCTAGACCCGGTAGAACCCTAGCCCCTACCACTTTGGTATCAGATTGCCTAGGTCTCATGGGCTCCAACAGCCCTCCCGTCGAACCCATCACCGCCACGTCCGCCGCCGCCACCAACACCACCCCCGCCACCTCCGCCGCCATGACAGGCGCCCACGCGCTGCAGGGGCCCGCCGCCGCCGCCGACGGAGACCAGGGGGCGCTGCCGCCGCTGCCATCCAGGCCGCCGCCGCCGCCCCCACGGGCCTCGACCTCCTGCCCGCTACACTGGCGGACCTCGCCGACAGTCTCCGCGCCATCCGCTTCCAGCTCGTGGAGATCAAAGCCGGCCGACACCCGCCGCCCCCACCGGCCGCCGTCCCGGCCTCGTCCGCCACCCCGACACCGCCCGCCTCCGTCGCCGGCAAGGGCCGCCCGCGTGGTGGCCGCCATCGCCCTCGCCAATCCCTACATGGACCGACGCGTCGCCCGTCTACACTCGGAGCTGCGGCGCGGACGACGGTTCGGCGACCCGCCCACACCTTTGGCGGTCCCGGCGGGTTTGTCTGCCCCTTCGCCGAGAGCACGTCCTTCACCCCGGGCCGCCAGGAGGGCGCCTCCGGGGTCACGCCTCTGGCGCAGCAGCCGCCCCGCTTCACCAAGCTAGAGTTCGCCACCTACGACGGCGCCACCGACCCCCTGAACTGGCTGAACCAGTGTGAGCAGTTTCTTCGGGGGCAGCGGACGCTCAGCGTCGACCGCACGTGGATCGCCTCCTATCACCTACGGGGCACCGCGCAGACTTGGTACTACGCCCTCGAGCAGGACGAGGGCGGGATGCCGCCCTGGGAGCGCTTCCGCGACCTGTGCCTCCAGCGGTTTGGGCCGACCCTCCGCGGCAGCCGCGGCAGCCGCCTCGCCGAGCTGGGACGCCTCGCCTTCACCACCACGGTCCAGGACTTCGCCGACCGCTTTCAGGCGCTCGCGTGCCATGCCCCGGGCGTCTCGGCGCGGCAGCGCGCCGATCTCTTCGTCGGCGGCCTCCCCGACTACATCCGCGTCGACGTCGAGATGCGCGAGCCTACGGACCTGCAGACGGCCATGTACTACGCACGGGCCTACGAGCAGCGCACCATCGCCATGCAGCAGGTCTACGCGCAACGTGGCAGCGCTCGTCCCGCCCCGACGCCCACCGCCCCGCCGCGCCCCGCGCCGGCCGCTGCGCCCGCGGGCCCTCTTGCGCCGACTCGCCCCTTCAAGCGGCTGACGGCTGCAGAGCAGCTCGAGCGGCGCCGCCAGGGGCTGTGCTTCAACTGCGACGAGAAGTACGCGCCGGGCCACACGTGCGCCCGCCTCTTCTACCTGGAGACCGTCGACGACGCCGACGTTGAGGCCCTCACCGCCGAGCTCGCGGCCGCCACCGTCACTGAGGCCGGTGTCACGACCTACGCACCGGTCGACGCGTCCGCCTTCGTCGTCTCTCTTCATGCTATGGCAGGCATCAAGACGGCAAAGACGATGCTGCTCCCGGTGACGATCAATGGGGAGCGTCTCACTGCGCTGGTGGACACGGGCTCCACGCACAACTTCCTGTCCAACACCGCCATGCGCCGCCTCGCTTTCCAGCCGGCGGGATCGGAGAAGTACAGCGTCACCGTCGCCAACGGGGACCGTCTTACGTGCTAGGGCGTGGCGCGACAGGTTCCCGTGCTCGTAGGCGACGAGCCGTTCTCCATCGACTGCGTCGGCATCGACTTGGGCTGGTACGACTTCATCCTCGGCCTCGACTTCCTGAGCACCTTAGGCCCCATCCTGTGGGACCTCGACGTGCTGTCCCTCATCTTCTGGCGCGAGGGCGGACGCCGTGTTCACTGGACGGGCGTGGGCAGCACTGGCACATCCCCGCAGCTCCACCTGATGGCCGTCGCGCTTGACGAGGCGCATCCACTCCTAGCCGACTTACTGCAGCAGCACGATGACCTCTTCGACGAGCCGCAGGGCCTCCCTCCCTCGCGACCCTGTACCACCGCATACACCTGCTGCCGAACACGGCACCCGTAGCTGTGCGGCCGTACCGGTACCCCCAGCTGCAGAAGGACGAGCTCGAGCGCCAGGTGGCGGTCATGCTAGCACAGGTCATCATTCGGATTTCGACGTCGCCGTTCGCGCCCCGTGCTCCTTGTGCGCAAGGCCGACGGCACGTGGCGCTTCCGCATCGACTTCCGCGCCCTCAACACCGTCACGTCCAAGGACAAGTTCCCCATCCCCGTCGTGGATGAGCTCCTGGACGAGCTGCATGGCGCGCGCTTCTTCACCAAGCTCGACTTGCGCTCGGGCTATCATCAGGTGCGCATGCACCCGGACGACATCGCCAAGACGGCGTTCCGCACTCACCATGGCCACTACGAGTTTTTGGTGATGCCGTTCGGCCTCTCCAACGCACCGGCGACCTTCCAGGCCCTGATGAACGACGTGCTCAGCCCCTACTTACGCCGCTTTGTGCTTGTTTTCTTTGATGGTATTTTGATCTACATCGCATCCTGGGCGGAGCACCTGCAGCACGTGGCCATCATCTTCAACGAGCTTCGAGCGCATCGTCTTCATCTCAAGCGTCGAAGTGCTCGTTTGGCACGACCTCCGTCGCGTACTTGGGCCACGTCATCTCCGCCGACGGTGTCGCGATGGACGCGGACAAGGTCGCCGCCGTCGCCGCCTGGCCGACGCCCCAGTCGCCGCGAGCTCTTCGCGGATTTTTGGGCCTCGCAGGATACTACCGGCGGTACATCCAGGACTGGCCTCATCGCCGCGCCTCTCACGCGCCTGCTTCGCCGCGACGCCTTCTCCTGGGACGAGGAGGCGGCCACGGCCTTCGCCGCCCTGCAGCGGGCACTCACGTCGGGCCCCGTTCTTCAGATGCCGGACTTCGACGAGCCGTTCGTGGTGGACTGCGACGCCTCCGGCATCGGCTTCGGCGCCGTCCTTCACCGGGGCGAGGGGCCACTCGCTTTCTTCAGTCGCCCCTTCGGCGCGCGCCACCACAAGCTCGCCGCATATGAGCGCGAGCTGATCGGGCTGGTCCAGGCGGTGCGCCACCGGCGGGCGTATCTTTGGGGCCGAACGTTCCGTGTGCGCACGGACCACTACGGCCTCGAAGTTCTTGCTGGATCAGCGCCTCTCCACAGTGCCGCAGCATCAGTGGATCAACAAGCTCTTCGGCTTCGACTTCACCGTCGAGTACCGCCCCGGCCGCCTCAACACAGTCGTCTATGCCCTGTCCCGCCGCGACGTTGACGACGCTGCAGACGCGCCCACGGTCGGTGCAGCCCTCTGCATCCACTCCGGGCCATCTTTCGCCTTCATCGACGAGGTTCGCCGCGCTACTGCCGAGGCTGCGGATGCGCAGCAGGCTGCGCCGCCGCCCGGCCGACGGCGAGTTGGCCGCGCCATGGCGCCCGGACGAGGGACTACTCCTCCATGGGCGCCGCATCTTCGTGCCGGATCATGGAGACCTGCGCCACCGGGCCTTGTCCTTGGCGCATTCGCCGCAGTCACGAGGGCGTCCGGAAGACCCCGCACCGTCTCCGCGCTGATTTTTACATTCCGGGGGATGGCGCCCTGGTGCGAGACCGGGTGCGGGCGTGTGTCACATGCCGGCGGAACAAGACGGAGACGCTCCGTCCGGCGGGCTTGCCGCAGCCGGCCGGACGTGTCGTCCCGGTGTGGGCGGACATCTCCATGGACTTCATCGAGGGGCTGCCGAAGGTTGGCGGCAAGTCCGTCATCCTCACGGTGGTCGACCGCTTCTCCAAGTACGCGCACTTCATCGCCCTCGGCCATCCCTATACGGCGGCGTCCGTGGCACGCGCCTTCTTCGACGACATCATTCGCCTCCACGGGTTTCCGTCCTCCATCGTCAGTGATCGTGATCCTGTGTTCACGGGTCACGTCTGGAGGGACCTCTTTGGGTTGGCGGGTATGAAGCTCCACATGAGCACGGCGTTTCATCCTCACACGGACGGCCAGTCCGAGGTCGTCAACAAGATCATCGCCATGTACCTGCGCTGCATCACCGGGGATCGTCCACGAGCTTGGGTGGACTGGCTGGCGTGGGCCGAGTACTGCTACAACACGTCCTACCACTCCGCGCTGCACGCCACTCCCTTTGAGGTGGTCTACGGGAGGCCACCGCCGGCGATGCTTCCCTATGCGCCTGGCACGGCACGTACTGAGACGGCGGATGACCTGCTGCGTACCCGCGACGAGATACTGGCTGAGGCGCGCCAGCGACTTCTTCGGGCTCAGTAGCTGGCCAGGAGGTACTATGATGCACACCATCGCGAGGCGGAGTTTGCGGTGGGCGACTGGGTCTGGCTACGCCTTCTTCACCGGACGACCCAGTCCTTGGACCCGCACTCCAGGCGCAAGTTGGGACCTCGTTACGCTGGTCCCTTCCGTGTGCTGGAGCGCATCGGCACGCTCGCCTACCGTCTTGAGCTGCCCGCGGGCTCGCGCCTCCACGACGTCTTCAACGTCGGCCTCCTGAAGGCCTACCGTGGCGACCCTCCGTCTGCACCACCAGCTCTTCCACCTACTTCGGATGGGCGTCTCGAGCCTGCCCCGGCGAGTGTGGCTCGCGTGATGAAGGCCCAGCAGCGACGTGGTGTTTGGCACGTCTTGGTGCATTGGACAGGCATGCCAGAGGACGAGGCGACTTGGGAGAAGCTTGAAGATCTCCGCCAGCAGTTTCCAGAAGTTCAGCTGGAGGACGAGTTATTTGAGAAGGCGGGGAGAGATGTTTTGGTCGGTCTGACCTATACACGCAAGAAGCCCACTAGTGGCTAGTTGTGGGCTTAGCCAAAGTAAATTAGGGGCTTAGCCCAAGTAAATTAGGGTTTAAAGGAGGCCGTCCTCCTATATAAACACATGTACCCCTTCGTGATTAATCAGACAAATATTCAATATCATACTGTCTCGTCTCCTGAAGGGAGACGGGAGACCCCCTGCGTCCAGCCGCACCCAACCCTAGCCGCCGCCTCCTTCCTCCGCGACGGCGCCCAGCCGCCGGCGCCGAGCCCTCCAGCCTCTCCGCCCTCATTTCCACCCTTACAACCTCTGCCCTAGACCCGGTAGAACCCTAGCCCCTACCAGTATCATCCTTTGGAGCTGATCAATTTGATGACAGTGATCCAACAGAGAGAGTTAAGCAGGGTTCCTTCTTCAATTGGTTCTATTTCTCCATAAATATCGGTTCATTCATACCAGGCACTGTTATTGTTTGGATACAAGATAACTCAGGTTGGGGAATAGGGTTTGTCATTCCTACTGTATTTATGGCATTGGCTATTGCAAGCTTCTTTTCAGCCTCAAATATGTATAGATTTCAGAAACCTGGTGGGAGCCCACTTACAAGAGTGTGCCAGGTTGTAGTTGCAGCATTCCGTGAGTTGCATGCTGAAGCGCCACATGGTGCTTCTCTTCTATATGAAGTTGATGGTCAACATTCAGCAATAGAGGGGAGTCGGAAGTTGGAACACACAAGCGAACTTGAGTAATTATCTTCCTTATGCTACATCATTGGCTTACTTTTTGTATGATATGTGGTTGTATTTGCACTACTAATGAAGAAATTTAATTGTGACACAACCTTCAGTATGGTTTGAACTTGAGATTGGCGGAAAATAAATACCTATCTACCAACAAAAGTAGAACCGGTAGAGCACGTACAACATGCTATATGCATAGCGTTAATTCGCAGTGGGTACTGGGTGCGCAATATAACAGGAATGCAGTTATGGCTACTGGTATCGATAGTGATCGATCTGATATCTGCAAATTAAATATATCTCAACACAACTTGATGAGTCTTTCTCAGACTTTATGAGTTGCAAGTGTAAATATGTAAATGTAATATAATTATAATTTCGGGATAGGGTTGGACTGTGGTAGAACCAACAGCTCTACCGGACCTAGGGCGTAGTTTGTAGGGGAAGGAGGGAGTGGTGTGCGAACGAGGCGGCGGACGCCGGCGGCAGGGCGCCGTCGTGCGCGGCTGAGAAGAGGAGGGCGGCGGCTAGGTTTAGGAGACCGACTCCTCAGGGAGTCGGCAATAATGAATATGATTATCGCTTCATGTTTGCATCGTTACATCCAGTATATAAAGAGCTAAACCCTAAACTGATAATGGGCTAAGCCCCTAGTTGGGCCCATGGTTGGGCCCTCTCCTAACATAACCAATACCGGTCATAACAGACTGACACTTTTTATATGATACTCAAATTCTTCCCAGTGTTTTTTTTTCTGCAGCTAGCTTTCCTCTCAACTCCTTTGTTGTATGACTATTACAACATTTAATGTACCTCATTTCCTGCAGATTCCTTGACAAGGCTGCCATCATCTCATCTGCTGATGCCAAGAGTGATCTTTTTACTAACCCATGGTCCATGGAGGCTATGCAGTCACCCAGGTGGAAGAACTAAAGATCCTAGTAAGAATGTTCCCGTTATTTGCAACTACAATCATATTCAATGCGGTGTATGCTCAGAACTCTTCCATGTTCATAGAGCAGAGAATGGTTCTTGACAAGCAGGTTGGATCTTTCAAGGTTCCTCCTGCATCCCTCTCGACGTTTGATGTGATCAGTCTCATCATATGGGTTCCACTATATGATCGTGTTGTCATACCTTTTTTCGAAATGGGGAGTGTAACCCCGGTTTTTGCATCATGATAATGCACACGACCTTTTATTAAAAAACTGTAATTTCGGGATAGGGTTGGACTGACACTTTTTATATGATACTCAAATTCTTCCCAGTGTTTTCTGCAGCTAGCTTTCCTCTCAACTCCTTTGTTGTATTGGCGCGGCGGCACGCCGCGCCATATGGTGGCTGACTAATGAAAAAATTTGACGATGGTAAATGGTGGTAAATGTTCCTGAACTTCCAATGTGTCTGAATAATGAAGTTAATGTTTTTATCTTTGTAGAGTTGCGTTTGCTTCGATTTTTTTAAGAACTCAGTCGTTGTGTTGTCTTGCTTTTGTATGATTAATAAATACTCGGCTGGTAGTTTTATTTGCTTAGATGTGAGTCTGTCCAGATTGTCATTTAGCTGTGGACTAATATTGGCGTATGTCTGATCAAAAACGAAGGTGGGAGCGAGTCTTAACGGATTGAGTGTGTGATAAAGTAGTTTCATTTACTTGCATGGAGTCTTTACAACAGCCTGTGAAACAGCTCTGGTGAACATGGCGATGACTTGATGCAGCTCATCTGTCATACCAAATAGACAATCCAAATACTGTTATGAGTATATCCATTTGAAATGAAGTTCAGAAAAGGCATCATGAAAATTCATACAGCAACAAAAATTATCCACCTGCACTACATGATTTTCTTCCTAGCAAAGAACTGCATACAAAAATAGTGACAATATGTATACATATGCTTAGCATGTCCTGAGAATATATTATTAGCTATGCTCAACACAAAAGCAGAGCACTGTTATGGAATTGACGCATGATTTGGTGTCCAAGGAAATACTGATCAAAACCAACGTTCGAACATATATGGCTTATTTTCCAAGGAATTTATGCATGCTCGTCAGGGTTTTGCAGCTTTCGCCTACGCATGGTTTGGTCTAGAAAGATAAGTATATATATCGGGCATGCTTCTAATTTTATAACTCTTTTTCTGCATTTAATGTAAATAGTATTACCCATGACCGAAAAATCAAATTCCTAAGAAGATCTCATTGCAAGTTTGAGCAAGAAAACAAAATACTGCTTCGAGATGCAAATACTCCCTACCATGTCTTCTTTACAGGCATATATGGCTCATGTTTACGTAGTATCGATTCAGAAATATCCTCCCGTTTTCAACTCAATGTAACTTAGGGAAAAGAATGTAGATCTCCAACATTGATAGGAGGCCCCAACAATGCAAGCAGGCCCCTTACTCTCCCTCCTGAAGTCCGAGCATTGATCTCTTCAAACTATAAGCGAGAAGCTCAATTAACTCTCCTTCCTCTTGATGTTCAAAAAAATGTTGGTTGTAGAACATGATTCCATTAGTTTGACAGGTTCAGAACCCGAGGGAAAACACCTGACATAATGCATAACTATAATGACAGAGTAGAACAAACTTGACAGCAAAACATATGCACTTGCTATTCACACCTAGCTGATTGTATCATATTAACACGTGCATGACGCACATAAGTGGAGGCCCCAAAATTATCCATTCATCAAAATCAAGACATATCACTACAAAAATAAACAGACTAATCAAACGTGAAAAAGACTTACAAACCTTTCATATTTCTCAACCTACAAAAAGATGAGGGCAACTATCCTGTGATGTTGTTTGCAGAAATGCATTTGGAAGAGGAAATTAATAAAAAATCACGAAACTTCAGATTATCCATTGCTATCACGAAATAACAAATTGAACCAGTGTCTCAATAAAGTAAAAAACATGAAATTTACAAATAGACCAGTAATGCAAGCCTTATGTTGAGGACAACTATATTAGCATCCATGATTATTTTATCAAAAATTCAAAATAGCAATGGAGGTAGTACCTGATGCCCAAGTCTTTGCAAGGATCTATCTTTACATGGGGAAGGAACAAAAACCCTAGATGGTACAGTAAAATCTATATTTTGATCTGGAAATCGAAGCTCTCAAGTAAAATGCAATCACAAGCATAGGTCTGCCCATTAAGCATTGACTCAGATGTTAAAACAGGAATAATGCAAGCAAGGATACAGAGAGGTAAAACGAATACGTGGCTTTTAATTAGCAAACCGAAATGCACTAAATCCACCACCATAGTAAAACATATATACTCCAGTCCAACATGCGTAAAAGGAAATTCTTTGACTAAAACAATGTACGCAAGTATTTCTTTTTTTTTGAGAGGGTACGCAAGTATTTCAATTGCTTCAATATAAAGACTGAAATATGAAGTGCAAGTCAGCAAAGTTTCTATGGACAAAATCACATTTCATGATAAAATGTCAGTTTTATGTAAAACAACAATTAATGTATGAAATGGAAAGTCCTAGGTCACTAAACATGCGAGCATACTGAACATCAATATTATATTGATAAAATACATATTTCCTACCTCCCAGTCTGAGACATAAGAAAAAAAATGGACCAATATATGCACATCATCATAAACATTCCCTGATCTTTGATTTGGCTAACTTTCCTCCAATCTCTTATTAAACCTGCAGTTTGACGCAAGTATATAATAATCATGCTTGCAATAAATCACTTATATGTAGACACTTTGGAGAAGCGTCCCTTTCTATTGTAAGGAAAATTGTTAATCCCAAAAATATGTTTCCAAACATAACAATCTTGTTGCCACTCCCTACATCATCTGATCTATGCAATGAACAGTATCTCTTCCAATTATCCCATAATGGAATGCCCTGTTCTTAAATAGCGCGCACTTGGGTCATTTCATTCAGCAAAGAATTTATCTCATACATCCCTTTATTTTCGCAGCTTGTTGTCATTTACTCAGTAGTCAGTCTTTTTCTCTACAAAATGATAATTAATTAAATAAAACAACAAAAGGCAGGAAAAGAGATAAGAAGAACAGCAAATCAGTATGGCACTAAGAGAAGTGGTAACTCTAATGAGCTGAGTGTTGCATATAAATGGGATATGGTGCTCCAGAAAAATGCATTTCAACTAAACACCTGCAATCTATACATATTTGCATACCCTAAAGAAAAAAGTATCACCCATTCCTCCTCCCATGGGAAATCATAAGTAAAATAGACTCATCAGACAAAGTGAAACTACCCTATCAAAGTTTTCATTTGTTTATTACCACGTGTAAGTAGAAGCAGTGTTGTATACATAATAATAAGTAAATGGGGAAAATAGATGTAATGCTCATGTTTATTAATAAATACCTCATGGTCTACAACGATGAAATCTAGCTCATATATGTTTTGTTGTGTGTTTGCTGATCTCTGCATTACCAGATATATGAAACATGCACAAGGACCTTTCGTTAATAAGATCGAGGCGATGCGTCTTTGACCAGCAAAAGTTTCATGTCTTTCTTCTGTCCTACATGTGATTGAAAATATCCAGTGTAGTTTTGAGTGGCATACCAAGGACTAAAAAGAACGACAAAATTCCCAAAAGGATTCAATTTCTAGTGGAAAATGTAGAGAAAAAGGAACTAAAATAGAGAAAACAACAAAGCAGAGGATGGTGAAGGTGCATAATCTACTGCAATCTGCACGTATATGGGGGTATTCAGTAAATAATGGTGGATGTATGAATGATTCAGGGGGGGAATCTGAATAAAGTAGGCATCATATTATTTCGCAATACACAATTACTGATTCGAATAGGTCAATTCACCTGTCAACATAAAAGCAAGAAAACAAATGAATAGTACAAAAGGGAGATAGTGGGGAAAAAAGATGCATTGAACATACAGGACCCAATTTGCTAGGTTATCAACTTCTAATTCTTTATTAGATTTAGGAAGACCACCAGATCACATAAAAGTAGTGCCAAAGAATATAATGTTACGAAACCAAAAAAATCTCCTAAATTGTTTCTTTGAAGGGATATCACAATGCAACAGAAGAATTAAAATGTCAAAAGCCTGAAGCCTTTATCAATATCATGAACTTGTAGCAAGAGATAGTTAACTGATATTTGTGATTTCCAACAGCAATCCCAATCATACTCTGCAGCCCTCTATGTAGAACATCACTAATACTTTGCAATATGCGAGAGAAAATGCTTGCAATTATCAAGCTCTTCAAATACTGAGTTGTGAAGCATCTGCAAAATTAAGGAAAGCCTAGAAAACAGTCATGCCGGAGGAACGGACTCGCAGACCAGACTGGAGAAGAACGGACCTGCAGCTTTCAAAGGCAGCCATCTGCGAGCTCGAGAAGACGAATTAGCTCACTCCAACACCGGAGTTCCCGCACCAGTGGTCATCGGGCTGGTTGTCATGTCGATGTCGTGCTCCACATGATCGTGGAGCCGCCACGAAGCTCATGTGACTGGCTGCTGTGGAGCCACGGGTGACACGAAGATGTAGTTTTCTCTGCTGAAAGCAAACAGGTCATACACACAATGAAAAGAAGAGAAAGTGGAGCCAAGAAGATCAGCAGGCAGGCAATCTGCTAATCTTACCACATTGACTGCTTCGTGGCACACTCGCGTTTCTTAATCGTGACAGGAGCCGGCAATCTGCTAATCTGGAGCATGGGTTGTAGCACGAAGCATGAACGCCGGTTCCGCCCAAGCCCTCCACAGCACCCTCAGTGAAAACCATTCCCTACACCGTCCTTGGTCTCCTTTCCAGGAACGGTGGTAGCGCCCGCCGCTGCCTTGGTTCGCTTCTTGTGGCCCGGCCACTTCAGCCCAAGGAGAAGGCGCCGCGACCCCAGAAACCGGCGGAGGCGGCTCCCAGCGCGAGCCGCACGGCGGCCCTCAGCAAAGCCGTGGATCCCGGCGGCGCGGACTCCCCGCTATAGGGCCGCATTAGACGGCGGCGCGCGACGGACCGGAGAAGGCGGCTCCCAGCGCGAGGCATATGGCGACCCTCGGCCAAGCATTGGCGGACGCAGCGGGGGGGCCGGGGGGGCCAAGGCCCACCCAAAATTCGCTGGCCCATCCGGCCATCCTGGAGGAGTCGAGCCCCACGCCACGCGCACGCCCCAGACTTCGATTCCCCACTCCACGCGCACCCGTCCTTCGACCGCAGCCGCCGTCCTCCGACCGCAGCCGCCACCCGCCGCCCCGGCCCCGGCTCCGCCGCCGCCCGCCGCCCCAGCACCGCCGCCGCTGCTGCCCATCAGCCCCGCCCAGTCCGGCGCTCGCCCGCGGCCTGCCCCAGCTGCGTCCGCCCTCGCTGCTGCGTTGCCGACCAAGTGGGTGATGCAGCCATTTGCATGTGAGCTGTGATGACCCCTACAAAGAGGTGATGCAATCAACTTGTACCGTTGCAGATGAATAATGTATGGACCCACCCCGCCCTGGAGATGAATAAGTTTGAGGATTAAGTTTTTTCAGGCATGGACGCATGGTGACATTGTGGAGCGCAGATCATCTGAGATTCTGAAGAGGTTCATACCTAAATACCTATCTCGTTCCTCGTTTTGGCTTCCTCTGCTGCTAAGAACATGACGATCGAGTTTCTTGTAGTAACCATATGTAAATCTGTTGCTCCATTTGAAAAAGCTTCTTTCTTTTTGTAAGCCCTCAGAGAAAAAGGATAACTTTCTTGAATTGTGCCAGTACTTATGTTCACCTAAACTATGTTCAAGTCAATATTTTCATGCTCTGCCTACAGAATGCATGATTGTGCCATCTTCACTACACCTATAGTACCAATGTAGTGTAGGCTGCAAATTCAAAACTACTGCAGTGATACTACTACGTAGGAGCAACTGAAACCATGGGCAGTCGACCATTGTTCTCTGGTTAAGATAGTCAAGCGAGATACTACTATGTTTGTTCTTCATTATGCAAAGGTTTTTCACAATTTGGGGGGTGCGCAAAAAAAAATTAAGGTGTACCCCCCCTCCAATTCTTTCCTGCGTCCGCCACTGGAGGCCAGGGCTGTGCCTGGTGAGCCAGACACCCACGTCACGACCGCCAGCCAGAGGGAGCCCAGGACAGGGGGGAGCGATCGGGAGGGGAAGATTTCGGGCCGACCACCCGGCGACCGCCAATCCTTGATCCCCGAGATGACCATCCGGCCACGGCGAGGGGAGCTAGGACAGCGGCGCAATAAGGCCTTGGTCGGGGGAATGAGGCGGGGAGGAGCTCAGACGGTCAGGCGGAGGAGGCCGGCAACCAAAACCAGTTGGGGAGCCATCTAGAGAGGCCACCGCACCGCTCTACCATACAGCTGGGGCCTACCATGTGGGACAAAAAGAACAACGGTGTGGAAGAAAAAATAGGCTACACGCACCCAGACCTACCACATGAACCCCTTTCACACGTGAGAAGTCAGATTAAAATTCGAATTCCAAGCTAACCCCAGAAATGTACACTAAATAACAACAGAACACATGATTATACGTGTCAGCAGAAGAGGCACACAAAAAGTAAATCCAAAATTAGGAGAAAAAAGATGTTTGTTACATTTTAATATAGTAGTTATGACTATTACAACATTTAATGTACCTCATTTCCTGCAGATTCCTTGACAAGGCTGCCATCATCTCATCTGCTAATGCCAAGAGTGATCTTTTTACTAACCCATGGAGGCTATGCAGTCACCCAGGTGGAAGAACTAAAGATCCTAGTAAGAATGTTCCCGTTATTTGCAACTACAATCATATTCAATGCGGTGTATGCTCAGAGCTCTTCCATGTTCATAGAGCAGAGAATGGTTCTTGACAAGCAGGTTGGGTCTTTCAAGGTTCCTCCAGCATCCCTCTCGACGTTTGATGTGATCAGTCTCATCATATGGGTTCCACTATATGATCATGTTGTCAAACCTTTTTTCGAAATGGGGAGCGTAACCCCGGCTTCTGCATCATGATGATGCACACGGTCTTTTATTAAAAACGGTAATATTTAGTATTACAACTCTCACAACGCAATCATCGCCTACAGTTGATACAAGAATCAACCAGCGGAACAAATATAACATAGTAGCACTACACATCACTTTAGCCTCCTAGTATGCCGTCAGCCAGCCTGACACAAGATATCCTGAGCGATCGTCTGGAGCAGTGTGCATCCAGAAACCATGGCATCCCGCTGTCCCTTGGCGAAAGGAGAGCCTATAGCTGAACCCAGTGTGTCATCATATGGATAACCTGCAAGTAATGAAAAGATTATTTTTTGTTAAAAATAATATCATTTCTTGCCCTCCAAATAGACCAACATAAAGCAGAAACCCCAATTCAGATGAAAACTTTAGATTGTCTATCTACTCCATTTAACCAATTACCAAACATATTTGTAATATTAGTTGAAGGCGGAAGATCGAAAGTGAAATTAACCGTGCGTGAACGAAGTTTAGCTAAGGGACACTCAATGAACAGATGTTCGACGGTTTCCTATTCACCACAAAAAAACACACTTCATACACCCATTCCAATTCACTGGAAAGTTCACTGGAAGGGAGAAGGGTTTCTCTGAGCTACAGCGGATTGGCATTGGATTAGTCCTGTCCATTGTTGCAATGGTATCTGCAGCCCTTGTTAAGATGAAGCGCCTAGACATTGCCATGTCTGAAGGTCTTACCCATGAGAAGGTTGCAGTTCCAATGAGCATGTTAGACAATACCGTTAGACCTGCCTTAGCAGGCTAGACATTACCGTTGTACTTTCCTTTCTTGTGTCCAACGTGTATGGTGTAGTACACCACCATGATTGGCACCTTCCATGTACATGCCATTGATGGGGCTTTTCCATCCTATATAACATGTAACCAATCCCCCTAACGGGGCAGATTGTTTTGCCATGTTAACATGGTATCAAGAGCCACTCTTCCACCTACGTCCAACTGATCCCCTCTCCACCAACCAGAAGAACACCAAGAAAAAGAATCGCTGCTCCCTCCCTCCCATGGCGTCCTCCGCAGGAACTTCATTGGCGGCGGCCCTAGGGGCTCCTCCGCCAGAAAAATTAACCCGTGAGAATTTCTTGTTTTGGCAAGCACAAGTTCTCCCGGCGTTGCGAGGTGCGCATGTCATGGAGCTACTCGATGGCTCCGATCCCGCACCCGCGAAAACCTTGGAGGTTGAGGATGAAGAAAAGAACAAGACCAAGATCCCGAACCCATCATACGGGGTTTGGATCGCCCGAGATCAGCAAGTCATGAGCTTTTTGCTCAAAGGCTTCTCGCAAGACATCCTCGCCCATGTCCTCGGCCTCGAGCACGCCGCGGACGTATGGCGCACCATCCACGCGCTGTTCAAGGAACAATCTCGGGCGCGTATAGGGATGCTGCGGGCAGCCCTCGTCAACACCAAAAAGCTCGACATGACCGCCACCGCGTTTATCTCCAAAATGAAAGGGTATGCATCTGAACTTGCTGCTGCATGTCGTGTGATCAGCGATGAGGAACTCAAGGAGTATCTTCTCGCTGGTCTTGATGGCGAATACAATCCCATTGTCGCCGCCGCCAACGCCAACCCCGCCACCTCCTTCACGGACGTCTGCAACCAGCTCTCTGCCTATGATTACCGGCAGCAAATGCTGTCCGAATCAGGGCAGGGGGCGGGCACCTTCACGTCATCAGCAAACACCGCCTCTCGCGGTGGCGGCCCTCGTCGGGGTGGCTACAACAACCATCACCAAGGGGGCGGCTACAATCAACATCACGCCGGTGGCTACAACCACCATTTCCGTGGGCGCCCTCCACGTCGACACGATGGCAACAACTATGGTCGCCGTCCGCCGCCCATGGGGGGCCGCGGTCGTGGCCGTGGGCGTGCGCCATCACCACACCAAGATCTTCCGTGCCAAATATGCAAGAAACCTGGCCACACCGCAAGGGATTGCTGGTGGCGCTACGCTGATGGTGATGATGATGATGACTCCCACACCAAGGACAAAAGTGCGCACATGATGTCCTATGGTGTTGACACAAACTGGTATATGGATACCGGTGCCACGGATCACATCACCGGCGAATTGAACAAGCTCTCCACCCGTGAACAATACAAGGGGCATGATCAAGTCCACAATGCTAGTGGTCAAGGTATGGCAATTAAACATGTTGGTCATTCGATTTTGCATACCCCTCATAGCTCTCTTCATCTTCGAAATATTCTACATGTTCCTAGTGCCACCAAAAACTTATTATCTGCTCATAAAATTGCCTTAGACAACAATGCCTTTGTCGAAATTCACCCATTCTTCTTTTTGATTAAGGACCAAGCCACGAAGCACATCCTGTTTAAAGGGCCATGTCATGATGGTCTATATCCTCTAGTACCAACCTCCACGGGAACTGGCAAGCATGCTTTCGTCACTCACAAGCCATCTTCGTCCACATGGCATCGTCGACTAGGACACCCATCTTCGTTTGTTGTTCAACAAATTCTTAGGAAAAATAATCTTCCATACTCGCATGAAATAAATTCATATGTGTGTGATCCATGTCAACAAGCAAAAAGTCATCAATTACCATATCCAATCTCCACTAGTGTTTCCACATTTCCTTTGGAACAAGTGTTTAGTGATGTATGGGGTCCGGCACCTCCTTCTGTTGGAAAACATTCGTATTATGTAAGCTTTATTGATGATTTTAGCAAATTTACTTGGATATATTTGCTCAAAAAGCGATCCGATGTTTATCAAGTCTTCCTTAATTTCCAACAGTTAGTTGAACGCAAATTCGGTCGCAAAATAATCACTATGCAAACTGATTGGGGAGGTGAATATGAAAAACTCCATTCGTTTTTTCAAAAAGTTGGTATCACACACCATGTCTCATGCCCACATGCTCACCAACAAAATGGTTCCGCGGAACGCAAACATCGTCACATCGTTGAAGTTGGTCTCTCCTTACTAGCCAACGCCTCTATGCCTCTCAAATTTTGGGATGAGGCCTTCTTAACAGCTACATTTCTTATCAATTTACTTCTTACCAAAGTTCTCAATTTTCAAACACCAACCGAAAAACTTCTCAATATCAAACCAATTTATGACTCTCTTCGCATTTTTGGATGCGCTTGTTGGCCAAATCTCCGTCCCTATAACAAACGGAAGCTATCTTTTCGCTCCAAACGATGTGTTTTTCTTGGCTATAGCCCTCTCCACAAAGGCGTAAAATGTCTTGACACATCCACCGGACGTGTCTATATCTCCCGTGATATGGTGTTCGATGAAAATATTTTTCCTTTTGCTTCACTTCATCCCAACGCAGGTTCCCGACTTCGTGAAGAAATCCTTCTTCTCCCAAAAGAACTATCAACAATCCCACCTAGCTTTGAGGGAATGCCTAATCATGATCACATGCATGCTGTACCTCTCATTGACCATTTGCAGGTACTTGAAAACAGTGGCGCTGCTACACCACAAAGCAGTACTAGTACTTCCAGAGAAGAAATCAGCGACACCAGTGAAGAAAATGCTCAAAATGGAGGACATCCCGTCTCGGAAGAAAGTACCAACAACAGCACTGATCCCGGAAATGATTCTCCTGGCAGCCAATCATCCTCGGATCAGGCGCCCTCAAAATCCGCGTCGCCAGGATCTGCAGGCCGCACGACCGCCGAGTCTCCGCCTGTATCTGCGCAAGCCTCGCTGCGTGGCCAGGAAGGGGCCACGTCTCCCGCCGAGACGCGTGCGTCGACCGCGCCCTCCGCGTCCGCGCGGACCACGTCTCCGCAACGGTCCCATGGCGGCCCCCCGCAGCAACCTGTGATTGGTGCGGGATCCAGCGCGGTCAGCTCCCCGGGATCTTCTGCATCGCCTCCCTCAACGCCAACGGCCACACACAGCGACCCCGGATCATCTGCACCGGATTCTCCTGCTGCACCGGGATCCACACCCAGCAGCACTGGTTCCTCTGGATCCTCTGCGGACTCGGATCTTGTACAACCTCCTGCGGCTGAACCTTGCACACGACTACAAAAAGGTATCCGCAATCCAAAAATTTACACTGATGGTACAGTTCGCTATGGCATGCTTACCTCTACAGGAGAACCCCGCACTACCTCCGAGGCACTTCATGATGACAAGTGGCGTCATGCTATGCAAGAAGAATATGATGCCTTACTTCAAAACAAAACATGGCACCTTGTTCCTCCTACTCCGAACAAAAATTTAATTGACTGCAAGTGGGTCTACCGCATCAAGAAAAATGCTGATGGCACCATCGACAGGTATAAAGCAAGGTTAGTCGCAAAAGGTTTCAAACAAAGATATGGTATTGATTATGAGGATACTTTTAGTCCAGTTGTGAAAGCAGCTACTATTAGACTTGTTCTAGCACTTTCAGTCTCCAGGGGATGGAGCCTCCGACAGTTGGACGTTAAGAACGCGTTTATTCATGGCGTTCTGGAAGAGGAAGTTTACATGAAACAACCACCTGGGTTTGAAAATCCAAACGCTCCGCATTATATCTGCAAACTGGATAAAGCCCTCTACGGTCTCAAGCAGGCTCCCCGTGCATGGTACTCCAAATTAAGCTCCAAGCTCCTTGCTCTCGGATTTAAAACATCCAAAGCCGACACATCCCTCTTCATCTATCATAAGTCAGGTATCACTATGTTTTTATTAATTTATGTTGATGATATTATTGTTGCAAGCTCATCTACACAGGCTACTTCGGCGCTGCTTCGTGACTTGGGTGAAAATTTTGCTCTCAAGGACCTTGGAGACTTGCATTTCTTCCTAGGCATTGAAGTCAAGAAGACATCGGATGGACTATTGTTAACTCAAGAAAAATATGCACAAGACCTCCTTGCTCGTGTTGGCATGCTCAAATGCACATCCACCCCCACACCACTATCCAGCTCTGAGAAACTGGCATTGCATGATGGGACACCTCTTGGCTCTGAAGATAGTACACACTATCGGAGTATTGTTGGTGCATTACAATATCTAACCCTGACTCGTCCTGATCTAGCTTTTTCAGTTAACAAAAATTGTCAATTCCTTCATGCCCCAACTACAGCTCACTGGACAGCAGCTAAGCGCATCCTCCGATATGTTCATGGTACACTAAAGGTCGGCCTAACTTTTCAGAAGTCCTCATCTACTCTTCTTAGTGGTTTTTCAGATGCAGACTGGGCGGGATGTCTTGATGATAGGCGCTCCACTGGCGGATTTGCTATATTCTTCGGTCCTAACCTCATTTCATGGAGTGCCCGCAAACAAGCCACTGTCTCACGCTCTAGCACTGAAGCGGAATACAAAGCACTTGCAGATGCTACAGCTGAATTAATATGGGTTGAGGCCTTGCTAAAAGAACTTGGTGTTTCCCTGAAACAAAAACCTTGTTTGTGGTGTGACAATCTTGGCGCCACATATTTATCCGCAAATCCAGTATTTCATGCCCGCACAAAGCATATTGAGATTGATTTTCACTTTGTTCGAGAAAGGGTCGCCAGAAAAATACTTGCTATTCGGTTCGTGTCAAGCAAAGATCAAATTGCTGATGGTTTTACCAAGACATTGCCGGTCAAGCTCCTTGAAGAATTCCAACGTAATCTCAACCTTTCCATAGCTTCCAAGGCTTAGATTAAGGGGGGTGTTAGACAATACCGTTAGACCTGTCTTAGCAGGCTAGACATTACCGTTGTACTTTCCTTTCTTGTGTCCAACGTGTATGGTGTAGTACACCACCATGATTGGCACCTTCCATGTACATGCCATTGATGGGGCTTTTCCATCCTATATAACATGTAACCAATCCCCCTAACGGGGCAGATTGTTTTGCCAAGTTAACAGAGCATTCTTTGGCAGATACCACAATATTTCTTTGTTGGCGCTACTGAGGTTTTCACTAATATTGGTCAACTTGAGTTCTTCTATGATCAGGCCCAGATGCCATGAGGAGTTTATGTGCTGCATTTGCACTGGTCACGGTCTCAGCAGGGAGCTATTTAAGCTCAATCATATTGACCTTTGTGTCATACCTTACAACTCGAGGAGGAGATCCTGGATGGATCCCAGATAACATGAACGAAGGCCATCTTAGGGATCAGTTTTCTGAATTTGCTAGCTTACATTGGTTGTGCAATGAGATACAGGTATAAAAATGTGTAATGGTTATAGCAACTGTGGAGTCGATTCTTGTAATTTCATCATCTATATCCATGGAAGCAGTGCATTGTATATACTAAACTGCAAGACATATCATGATGCCTCGGGTATACTTCCCAGCAGGTCGTCAAGAAAAAAAGGCTTGCAATGCGATTTTCTTTTCGGAATTGCTGGAAATCAGGCGCCTTAGACTTATTAAATCTCAGTCACCTAATCAATCATTAAATTAAGTGTATTAAGATTTGTGCATTCTTGTTGTTTTGTGTTGACGTCATTTTCTCCACAGGCGCTTCACCTTTTTTTTTCCCGCAGGCTGTCACTTGTTGTTTTGTCATGGCTGCTTTGCTTATGCGTGCATGTAGCATGGCGTTTAGCATTTTTTTGAGGTTTGACGTTTTTTGTGCTTTGCTTGTTCTTTGTAAGAAAAAACAATAGCGACACATGTGATGCAACTGAGAAAAATGTCCCGGTCCATTTGATTACGTCCCGATTCGTGCTAATTTAGGAAGTTACATACTGGTCGTAATTGAGATTTTTTGAGATTTTTCGAGTTGAAGGTGGATCGCAACTGAGATTTATCCTAGTTATATGTGGGTCGCAACTTAGAGTTTCTCTAATTGCATGTGGGTCACAACTGGATTTTTCCCACCTTAATTTTTTCTAGTTGCATGGAGGTTGCAACTGAGATTTTTCAAGTTGCATTTGGGTCCGGACTAAGATTTTTCTAGTTGCATTTGGATCGCAACTGAGATTTTTCCAGTTTGCCTGTGGGTTGCAACTGAGCTTTTCCAGTTGCATGTGGGTCGAAACTAAGATCCTTTTAGTTGCATTTGGGTTGCAACTGTGATTTTCTCATTTGCATGTGGGTTACAACTGAGATATTCCCAATTGCACGTGGATCGCAACTGAGATTTTCCAAATTGCATGTGAGTCGAAACTAAGATTTTTCTTAGTTGCGTTTGGGTCGCAACTGAGATTTTCCCAGCTGTATGTGGGTCGAAACTAAGATTTTTTCCAGCTGCATGTGAGTTGCAACTTAGATTTTAACCAATTGCATCTATGTCGCAACTGCGATTTTTCTAGTTGCATTTGGGTCGCAAGTGAGATTTTCCCAGTTACGCGTAGGTCGCAACTGAGATTTTCAGTTACATGTGGATCGGAACTACGATTTTTTTTAGTTGTAGGTAGATCGCAATTGATATTTTTTCGTTCTATGTAGGTTTGCATTTTTTCTTGTTACACGTGGATACATGGGTTGCAACTGTTAACGAGAATGGATATTTTTCAGACGCTCCCTTGTTACCAGCAGCGAGAAAGGCACGTCGAGACGAAGAAAAAGAATCCCGTATGTTGCAAGCTGGCACGCTACATAGTAATAAGAAAAGAAAAGAACCATATATATGTTAAGCCAATCCATTAGTACTGAAACTAATCCAAGTACCAAACGCTGAAAATCAGCACACTGCCATGACATCAGGTGACTGAGATTTATTAAATCTCAGTCGCCTGATCACCAGCCGCGCCCTTTTCTTTTCTACTCTTATGGTGATGTATTTTAGGCATTCTTTTTGATAATTTTGTGACTGGGTTTTGTATGAAATGGGTACCACCAGAGTTATACAAAGAGTAAATTTTCCAACATTATAAAGTATAATTTTTTCATTGTTGTTGTTTTATCATTTTTTGCAAACTAACAGCTGTAAAAATACTCATATTCACACGATATGTTAACAGACGGCGCCGCCCCGGAAGCCTACGCCGAGGGGCAGGCCGTCGGCGTACAGACAACGTCCGCTAATGGACAGCGCCGCCCCGCAAGCCTACGCTGAGGGCCCATGTGCCGAGGGGCAGAAACGGTCGTGGGCATTAGGCGTCTACCCTGAGGGCCACTCCTATGCCGAGGGCCGACGTGTCTCTGTCGAGGCAGACCTTTGCCGAGGGGCTACGCCAATGGCAGCCCTCCGCGTAGGCTATGCCGACGGCCTCTCACGGCTACACCGAGGGCTCGCGGCCGTCGGCGCCTCTGCAAATTCCTGTAGTGACTAGACGAATTCGAGTAAAGTTTTTACAGACAGAGGGTGTATATATCAAAGTACATATTTTCTACGTGAGATGTGACCTCAACCTTCCTTAGAAAAAGGTGAGATGAACCTATTCCAGCCCTATAACCAAACACATAATGAAATCACTACAAATCATATTTTTGTCCCAACCAAATGGAAGAGTGGAACCGACCCATTCTAGCGAAACAAAACCATGGCATTACATTTGACTTCATTTAAATATACACCGTAGCAACGCACGGGCATTTAACTAGTTTATTTTAATAAACGAGTTTATTGTTAATTTACCATTTTTTTAAAAAAAATATGTTACAAGAAGAAAGCAAACGTTACAATTTAATCTTTGAACGGGGTCAGATACATTTTTCATTTGTGCAAGAAGTAGGGAGGCGGCGTTTTGGCTCATAGGAGCAAATGCTCCCATTATACAAAATAATTAAAAAACAATTTTAAAAATGTTAAAAAATTCTGAAATAATTATTTTGGTGTACATCGTGACATTCTATGTTAGTGCACAAGTTTTCATGGAGAAACAACATCTTATGTGGCACGTACAAAAAAGATAAAAAATTGTTCTGTACGTAATCGTGTTATAGCATCAAAATTTGTCTTTTTTACAGGAGCCACATAATATTTTAGTTTTTTTTGTAAACTTCTGTACGAACATAAAATATGTAGATGTACGGAAAATTTTATTTTAGAATTTTTTGACACTTTGAAATGTAGATTCACATAACGGGAGCAAATGCTCCTATGAGCCAAAGTGAATATCCCAGTAGGGAGGCCATTTCTCTAATAATTAATGACAGCTTTAGATAGGCAATCTCTTGAAGCCTGATGTTTAAATCACCTCTGGTGTACACCAGATGATAAATCAGTAGGTGTGCTGCACATCGGCTTTAGCCATGAAAAAATGGATAGTAGGTCCAAGTATCAAAGTAAAAAAAAATACCAATGGTCTCCGGAAGAACAACTCCCGTTTTTGGAGAGATGGAACCTATTTGAGTCCCTGACAAGGAATCCCTCTCTGAGCCCTTTTTCTAGCTCATCGCTGACCTCAGCACTCTGTATTTTTTTTTTTGAGTTGTCAGCACTCTGAATTATTACTATTATTACACTTTTTATACACGGTGCCTACATAGAAAAGGTACCTGCTGATGGCGCCCACAACCAATTTGCAGGCTAAGAGACGGCAGGAGAAGGTGCAGGTGCCCCAGAATTCCCCAACTCGCTTTTCATTACTGCGCTCTTCATCAGGATGACGATAATACCGGCAACCGCTAGGTAGCCTATTGAACTGAAAATTAGCAGGTTGAGTGCGTAAGCTTTTGCGACAGGATACTTCCGCTTGATAGGACGCCTTCTGAAGACAAGGTTCCACCCATTTTGGGCAGTACGCCATATAACCATAAAAGCTATGCGCGGCGGCACTCTAGGCAGGATCAGATATACAGTCGAGGAAAGTATCGCGAAGCCATAGCCTATGATCATGTAGCAGTAGGCTTCGATGGTTTCGCTCGTGGTAGTCACTGCAGATATAGCTGCATAGAAGGCCACTAGCATGCTCATCAGCGACGCCCATAGGCACTGCAGCGCCACCACGAAGCTCGCACATGACCCGGCGGAGCGTGACGGCTTCCCAAAGACGAGCAAGACCGCCGCGATCATGGATGTCATCAGGGCAAAGCTGTCAAGTAACAGGAAGAATATGAAGAGGTCATTATCCTGTAGAATGGCCATCCCTTTAAAGACCATCTTTCCCTTGGCTACGGATGCCAAGTTGTCCCCTTGCTCGTATGACCCGGGCACATTGTTGGCCGCAGCGAAGGCGACGGTGGCGATGAGGACAGCGACTACCGCGAGGCTGTCCGACGTCTTCTCCACCACTTTTCCTAGGTCGTCATTGCTCCATTTCTTCACTTGGTCCCGCCTCTGAGGGTGAGATCGCTGCTCGAATACAGCCAATGTCACCACCAGACGCACCTGCAAGGTAGTCAAACTAACTTTAGTACAATGTTCAATTGTTCATAGGAGCAATCGAAATAATTAATACTGGGTATTGTCGAATATACACTGGAACCGCAGTGTGTTGTGTGTTAACAGTGTTATACTTACCATTGAGAAGAAACAGGTAGATCTCACGGCGAGATCAAGAGGAGTGTGTCCCTCGTTGTTCATGACGTCGGCTCGCAATTCGTTGTGGCACAGCAGGGCCCCCGCGACGTTGGCAGAAGTTGCGACCACCGCGAGATGGAGTGGCGTGTTGCCGTTCACGTCCTGCGCGTTCAGGAGGCCGCGCAGCGCTGGTTTCTTGATGGCAATCGACATGACATTGGAGTGGCCTCCCCTGGCCGCGGCGTGCAGGAAGGTTCTGCCAAGGTTGTCTCGGAGCTCAGCTGCGTTGGGACACGCCTCTATCAGCGCCTCGACGAGGCGTGCGTGGCCCATCCTTGCCGCGACGTGGAGAGCGGAGAGGCCACCCGAGTCCCGCATGCGCACCGCGCACGGTGCAGCGCGCCGGATTGCATTTACGACGGAGTGGTCGCCGTCGGACGAAGCAAAATGGAGCGGAGTGCTGCCACTGGCATCTGCTTCGCTGGCCAGGGATGGATTCCAGTCCAGTAGCAGGCTAACCATTTCTAGCAATGTTCAGATGGTAATGTCAGTCATGTATTGGCAAATCTGCATGCACTTTCAGAGTCCACGGATCGAGGAGGCTGACCTGAACCCTCGAAGACGGCAGGGTGCAGAGCATTTTGTGAACTCGGGCCGGCAGACGACGCGTCCCTGCACCTGGTTATAGCTCTGACAGCGGGTACCGACCTGCTCATCACCGCCAAGTACAACGGTGATACGCCGGCATTGTTAACCTCTGATGCCAGCTCCGGCGCCACAAATACTATAACCTCAACCGCTGCGGTATGGCCGAGCCTCGCCGCCAGATGCAACGCTGTGTCCCCAGCCTCATTCTTGCACCCCAAGATGTTCGCATGATCACCGGTGCCCCACGCGAGCTGGACGAGGAGAGACACGGCTCTCTCATGCCCGGCTCTCGCCGCGCAGTGCAGCGGCGTGTCCAGAGCCGAATTCTGGGCAGAGAGCAAGCTCTTGTCCCCGAAGCTGGCGTAGAGCTCTTGGATCAGCTCGTGGTGCCCTTGGCCGGCTGCTAGATGAAGAACATTGTTTCTCTCCGGGCTGACCTTTTGTATAGCTGAAAGAAATCAAACATATACAGATTTCAGACAAAATTAAAAATCCCAGTAAGCACAGCAGCCACATTTCTGTTGCTGAAATTGCCCACGATTTTTTTGCACAACTCGATCCCTATGTTTCACAGTACGCACCTTGATCGATTTAGATACATGAAATATCTCAGTTGCTCAAGAGTAGCAAATGTAAATTAAGTTAACTAGTTTTCTCCTCACTTACTAAGATAGAAACAAAAACTAAAATGCAAAATAAGTTAACCATTACCGGGATGAGCAGCAGCGGCGCTACACTGTGTGAAAGCAGCGCCATGGCTTCCTCCTTTCTGTCCTCTAACACAGCAAGGTAGAACTAAAACAGAAACGCCTTAGCCTCCCGGGTCGCTTCAGGCGACTCCGGAGGCGCCGCCACAGCCGTCGTAGGAGGCCCTCCCCCCTTGCCGCATCGTTCACCTCGCCGCCACCGGAGGAGGCCGTTGACCGGCGGACGGCGGTGGCGGGGTGTCTCCACCCGTTTTTTCTTGTTCTTCCGCCTCGGTGGTCCTCCTGATCTGGCCGCCATCTTCCCAGGCCTGCTTTCCGATCTGGCCGCAACAGCACGGGTTGCCGGTGACCCGATCTGTCAGTTAGGTGCTGGCTCCCGACCTGCCTATCTGCACTCCACCACTCAGATCAGCAGCGTCGCCCGAGACTTTTATCTCCACGTCTTTGGCCTCGCGTGAGTCCAAGCATGAGTGCATGCGGGTCTGGAGCCTGATGCGCTATTGATCCATGCTCGTGCACGCGGCCAGGGAGACGACTTAGGAGTTGACGATTTTCTCCTTCGTCGTCGTCGGGCGGGGGATGGTGTCGTGCGGGTCTGTTCATCCGCGTCGAAGAATAAAGGCGGCGGTTCTAGAATTCTTCTCGCACCAAGTTTGAAGATCTATCGGATGATTGTTCCCACCAGTCTGGGTGGATTGTCGAGTTTCGGAAGACCCTGCCGGCGAAATTCATTGTGCGAATAATGCCTGAAGATTGCTGGATTGGGTGGTTTCGGTCGTGCGCACCCATGTTTTTATCTGGCCGTTTGGTTTCCGAAGGAGCGCTTCGAAGCTCTGCTGGCTGTTAATATCATGAAGCTCATTTTCTTTTCATGGTGCTAGCGGAGAAGGTCATCAAGCCGAGATCGGTGGAATAGCTTTGATGGTTGGATCTTGGTGGTGAGGTGGATTTGGCTTGGTGATTCATGATTTGAAACAACGACTGGTATGTGGGGGCGACTGCACAGGAGAAGTTCAGAGTCTTATCTTTCAGGGTGAAAATCCAAGGTCTGGCCTTAATTCGTTGTGCCTGGCAATGTTTTTGTTGAAGGCATTGTTTTGAGAGAGATGACTTTCTTCAGGGTGGAAACCTAAGATCTACGATCGAACGACGACGGCGTTTGAGCACTGTTTCCTTCTTGGAGGCGTCGTTTATGGAGAATCTGAGCTTTTGGTGTTGTCTTGGTGGTGTCAGTGTTGCTGTTTCAAGTTATGGAACTCTGTAGCGGGATCTTTCTTTTTTGTAATTTTTTTCTCTTTTTGTTTTGGCTGTGTGCATCCTTTATGCCATTAGAGCATGATGTTGTTGCAGAGGCTGGGTGTAATTGGTATCTCCGCGATATTAATATATTCCCTTTATCGAAAAAACATAGCAAGGTAGAGCTTGGAGCTCATCATCCCATCATCGCTCGGCTGTGTGGTGGCAGCCGAGCCAAGACCAGTACTGAGCAGGATTGAGTGAAGATTCATCGATCGAGCCGGTCACCACCACGCGCAGCGAAGCTTAGGGTGTGTTTGGTAGACTGGGTCGCCTCAGAGATTCTCATCTCAACCTAGCTTTTTACAGTTTTTGTTGTTTGGTGGGTCGGCTCGGGCCAACTGGGCAGTGCCCACCTCATGCGAAAAAGAGCTCTCAGCCCTGCCCGGTAGAGAAGCTAAAATCGAGCTTCACACATGGGCAGGGCTGACCTCGTCCGGAAACCGCCCGCGCGTCTCGCTCCTGGGCCGAAACCAACAGGGGTCACCCGCTTGAGCCCTCATTTCCCCCCCGAAACGCTCTCAATCGCTGCCCAGCGACCTCGACTCCAGGCCTCGTCGTCGCTTCCCCGACTTCGTCCTGCGCCGCCGCCTCCCCGACTCCAGTCTGCGTTGCGGCCTCCCCGTCGCCGGCCTGCGCCGCCATGCCATGGACGAGCTCCGCGACGCCATGGACACGGGACATCACCGCCACGACCAGAGACACAGGCCAGCGCCGCGACCTCCCCGACTAGTCCGGCGCCGCCGCCTTCACGACTTCGGCCTGCGCCGTTACCTCCACGACTCCGGCCTGCACCGCCACCTTCCCGACGCCATGGACACGGGCCAGCGCCGCCGCCTTCCCGACGCCATGGACACAGGCCAGCGCCGCCACGTCAAGCTAGGGACCCGATTGCTTTTGTTTTTTTATGTACAGGGACTCGATTGCTTTTTTCGTTTTCTTTTCATGGGCCTTTCTGTAAAACTAGGATCTCAGCCTGGTTGAACGCATCACTGACCACCAAATAGGTTCTTGTCATAGCATGGTTGAAGGCACCCGACCCACCAAACACATGAAAAATTCTGGATCCAATTTATATGAGGTGAGCATGTCTTAGCTGAGAAAGACAATCTGTAGTGAGCCGACATACCAAACACATCCTTAGAACCTGTACGTGTGTTGGGTGTGTGAGGGTGCAAGTGCCAACTGAACTATGGAACATACAGCTTCAGTGCATGGGAAGTTATACAACGAATGACGCGTCGGGCAAAAGCAAAATATCATGTGAAAATGTAGCGACCTTTCGTGCGTGCATAGCTCTGGGCAAGTCGTCGCCAAGTCAGCTCGACTTGAAAAATGAAAATTTCCCGCTTCCGCTTGCTTGCGTCTGAACGTGTCTTTTCTGTTGTTTGTTCCAAGAAGGAGCAGGCCTCATAATCGACGAAGGGCTCAGATCTATGTCGTCGTTGGTTTTCCATGCACATTCAGCAGCTGGGCCGGGTCAGAGCAAGTATAATAAGATACAATCAGCGGGAGTGGTGTTTTGGAACATGGGAGCATATGCTCCCTATATTTTGAAATGCATATTACATATATTTTAAAGTTTAAAAAAATTGAAACAAAAAATCCGCACGTACATCTTCACGTGCTACACGCTCATAAAGTCGTTTCATAAAAAATAAACTTATCATGTGACGTGTATAAAAAAGACAAAATTCAGTGCTGAAAACAATGCTTTTCACACAATAAGTTTTCTTTTTTTTTACATAGGCCATAAAAAATATTATTTTTTCGTGAAACTTGACGCATACACATATATTATGGAGATGTACATGTAGAATTTTTTATCAAAATTTTTCCACACTTCGAAATATATTTTGTTGGTAGAGGGAGCATACGCACCCGGGAGCCGAATTGAATTTCCGTACAATCAGCAGACTATAAGACTTAAAATAGTATAGTTTTGCTGAGTTGGATGAGAGAGAAGAGGAGAGAGAAGAGAAGCAGGCTACAAGATAATAGCCAGCTGCAGCACGTGCTCCTAGGCACTTTGTGAGACTGCAAGGTGGGCCATATGCATATAAAGTAGTCCATACTTGTATCTAACTATTGTATGAGCTAACTACAAGTAAGCTATAGATAACATGGCAAAAACATATAGCCAACTGCTGACTCTTCTATTGTTCTTGCTCTCATGCCGCCGACACGAAAGCAACACGGAAACTCGGGTCTGTTAAAAACATATAGTAGAAAACAATGGCCCTGTACTGTACATCTATACCTTTTCAATAGAAAAAGGCCAAAAGCCTGAAACTTCATATTGAACGCGTCCGCTGGGTAACCAGCTTTTGCAGATGCAACGTTTGAATGCAGGTCAAAGGCAAAACCCAACCTTCACGGAAGCTACAGTAATAAATTATCACGATGCCCCATCTACCCTTCGCACCAAGTCAAAGTCCTTGAGAAAAAAAGGCATTCCGTTGGGTATTCCTTGCCATTCTTTTGTGATGTATTTTAGACAACTTTTGTGATAATTAGATTTTTTTCTTCGATGATGGGTGCTTTATTATTTAAACAAGCAATTACATCTGGCATGAAATCTCAAAAATCTCAAAGTAAAAACTAAAAAGCCGAATTAACATATCAATCGTGAGCAATTGTAGAACGCCTAAGATGAAAGTGGTGACCCAATCCGTAGATTATGCTGCCACCAATGTAGGGAAAAAGTATCCCTCGCCGTATTCTCCAACCGTACAGACCTCCGTAAAGAGGTCACGGTTCTCCATTCTTTGCAGCGTAGACCATGAATGGAGAAAAGCGGTACATTTGTATATAACCCGCAAAAGAGAATAATTCTTATCGTTAAAAACTTTATCATTTCTGCATAGCCATAGCGACCATATAATGGCAAGCGCTCCCACCCTAATAAGCGTTTCTAAAACTAGGATCAATACCAAGAAGCCAATTACCAAAGATATTGGCTACACTAGTCGGGAAATATTGATTAGAAGCTACTTGGATGCATGACCATATAGATCTGGCAAAGCGGCATAGGAAGAACACATGTTTAATCGTCTCATTCTGATGACAGAATATACACTGAGTACTCCCAAGCCAATTATGTTTCACAAGATTATCTTTGGTTAGTGACATAGGTATGCCTACAGGGCATGTCGCATAAGTACTCTTGGTCCACAGGAAAGCAGGAAGCCCATGGACTCGAAGCTTTGGAGGCCCAGAAGATTGGAGATCATCGGATTAGGAAGCTAGAGTTATTATAGGAAATTTGGATCAATAAAGGGTAAGGCCCAATGCGGCCCGATAATTTGTAACTTGTACGACACGGAAAATACAGCTTCAATGTGTGGGAAGTTATATAACGAATGACGCGTCGGGTAAAAGTAAAAGAACATGTGAAAATGACCTCTAGGCAAGTCGTCGCCAAGTCGTCGCCAACAAGCGATGGTGGCTCAGATCTGTGTCGTGGTTGGTTTTTCCATGCACAAGCAGCAGCTGGGCCCGGCCATGGCTCAAATCTGGAGCACATATCGAACGCGTCCGCTGGGCTAAGAGCATCTCTAGCAGAGCCCGTAAAAACGCGAACCAAAGACACGAGTTCAGTGCACCGAATTCGTGTTTACGGGCCGGAAAATGGCAGGCGCAGAACAGAGCCCGTATAGAAAACTGAAAAACAGAATATTCTGTTTTTCAGTTTCGATTTACGGTCTCTGTTCTGCGCATGCGGGTTCCGAACCCGTAAAGGCAGGGTTTTTCATACAATTCATATGCAACACATAGAACAATCTATCATAATTAATCAAATAATCATCCAAATTATTACAACACATAAATAATTGTCTGAACCAAATTATTACAATAGTTTTGGGAAAATTGGACAAATGTAAAATGTCTCAACTAAATTGCAACAACTTCGAGAAAATTGGACAAATGCACATATGTCTCAACAATGATACATGTGACAAACAAATAAATGGAATGGTAGGATCAAAGGCGACGGCCATGTCGCTGCCAGTGGTGCATCTTCAGATCATAGACGGGCTGGGCATGGGTATTGACATTCTCAATCTGCCGATGTGTTTCAAGGAAAGCTTCAGTGCGATCCGGATTGCGTTGGGGTTCTACTCGGGTGCTAACATAAGCAGGGCAAGCTCAAGTCTCTTTCATCCTCGATGATCATGTTGTGCAGAATCACACAACATGTCATTATGTTGACAAGGGTTTTCTTGTCCCAAAATCGGGCTGGGCCACGAACAATAGCAAACCTTGCTTGCAAAACACCAAAAGCTCTCTCAATGTCCTTGCGAGCTGCTTCTTGAGCCTTGGCAAATTCAGCTTCTATTCTATTTTGGGGATCCTTGACAGACTTAACAAAAGTTGCCCAATCCGGATAGATGCCATCGGCTAGGTAATATCCCATTGTGTACTCATTGTTCATGACCTTGTAGTTGCAATTGGGTGCTTCCCCATTTGCTAATTTGGCAAACAAAGGAGACCTCTGCGGGACGTTGATGTCATTGACTGTCCCCGGCAAACCAAAAAAACAGTGCCAAATCTTGTGATGCAATGGCCTCAAGTACAATGGTTGCATATTTGCTCTTGCCACAATACTGTCCATGTCATGCCTTTGGACAATTCTTCCATGTCCAATACATACAATCAATACTACCAAGCATGCTAGGACAACCTCTTTTCTCATTTATCTCCATCAACCGTTTGGTGTCATCCTCGTTGGGAGCTCGGAGATACGTAGGCCCATGCAACTTGATAATCATGCGAGCAAACCTGCGGACTGACTCCGTGTAGTATCTTCGCTAATTCGAAGATACTCGTCGCTGTAATCCGCAGGGATGCCATACGCAATGACCCTCATCGCAGCAGAGATCTTTTGGAAAGCGCTGAAACCCACCACCCCGGCGACATTCCTATGTTGCTTGAAGTAATTCGAATGCAATTCGCAGGCATTGACGATTCGGACGAACAAGCTACGCCGCATGCGATACCTCCTACGGAACAGATGGGGAGGATAGGTAGGTACCTCGGCGAAGTAGTCCTCCATCAGCTGCTCGTGGCCAAGGAGGGATTCCGCTGGATGTGGTTCCGGCCGAACACGGAGCCGCGCCTCCGATTCAGCAGCTTCACGCGGTCCTCCAGGTCCTTGACGGAGAGGAGGAGCATGGTGGCCTCCATCTCGTCGTCCTGGAGCAGCTCGTGTAATATCCCAGGTATTGGGGTTACCAAAATAGAGGAAACAGATGTGTGCATTGCATTCATGCATAGAAAATCTGGGGAATTTTCGCGCTTTAAAATAAAACAGTCACAGTAGTCGAGGGTACTCCTCGCCAATGCCCTCCGATAGGGGCTTAGGGTTGACGGAATCCTGTAAGCTGACACGAGACATCGGTTCACAGACAAGCGGGGAGAGCGATTTACCCAGGTTCGGGGCCCTCGATGAGGTAAAACCCTTACGTCCTGCCTGTCTGTTCTTGATTATGATGATAATGGGTTACAATGGGGTGCCGAATAGTTCGGCTGAGATCTCGTCGAGATGGCTGTTGCTAAGATGCCCTAGCTCTAAGCTTTCTCTGGCTAAGATGACTAAGATTGATTCTGTCCCTCGGCAGCCCCTCTCCTGGCCTTTATATAGGAGGCTAGGTCTCAAGAGGTCTTGATGCGTGTAGTTGACACGTCCGTTGGGAACCCCAAGAGGAAGGTGTGATGCGCACAGCGGCAAGTTTCCCTCAGTTAGAAACCAAGGTTTAATCGAACCAGTAGGAGTCAAGAAGCACGTTGAAGGTTGATGGCGGCGGGATGTAGTGCGGCGCAACACCGGAGATTCCGGCGCCAACGTGGAACCTGCACAACACAACCAAAGTACTTTGCCCCAACGAAACAGTGAGGTTGTCAATCTCACCGAGCTTGCTTTGTAACAAAGGATTAACCGTATTGTGTGGAAGATGATTGTTTGCGAGAGAAAACGAGTAAAACAAGTATTGCAGCAGATTTGTATTTCGGTATTAAAAGAATGGACCGGGGTCCACGGTTCACTAGAGGTGTCTCTCCCATAAGATAAAAGCATGTTGGGTGAACAAATTACGGTCGGGCAATTGACAAATAGAGAGGGCATAACAATGCACATACATGACATGATAAGTATAGTGAGATTTAATTGGGCATTACGACAAAGTACATAGACCGCCATCCAACCGCATCTATGCCTAAAAAGTCCACCTTCAGGTTATCGTCCGAACCCCTTCCAGTATTAAGTTGCAAAGCAACGAGACAATTGCATTAAGTATGGTGCGTAATGTAATCAACAACTACATCCTCGGACATAGCGCCAATGTTTTATCCCTAGTGGCAACATCACAACACAACCTTAGAACTTTCTGTCCATCGTCCCAGGTGTCAATGCGAGGCATGAACCCACTATCGAGCATAAATACTCCCTCTTGGAGTTAAAAGTAAAAACTTGGCCGAGCCTCTACTAGAAACGGAGAGCATGCAAGATCATAAACAACACATATGTAATAACTTGATAATTAACATGACATGGTATTCTCTATCCATCGGATCCCGACAAACACAACATAGAGTATTACGGATAGATGATCTTGATCATGTTAGGCAGCTCACAAGATCCAACAATGAAGCACAATGAGGAGAAGACAACCATCTAGCTACTGCTATGGACCCATAGTCCAGGGGTGAACTACTCACTCATCACTCCGGAGGCGACCATGGCGGTGTAGAGTCCTCCGGGAGATGAATCCCCTCTCCGGCGGGGTGCCGGAGGAGATCTCCGAATCCCCCGAGATGGGATCGGCGGCGGCGGCGTCTCGGTAGGGTTTTCCGTATCGTGGTTTTTCGCATCGGGGTTTCGCGACGGAGGCTTTAAGTAGGCGGAAGGGCAGAGTCGGGGGCCGGACGAGGGGGCCACACCATAGGGCGGCGCGGGCCCCCCGGGCCGCGCCGCCTTGTGGTGTCGCCACCTCGTGGCCCCACTTCGTGTGTTCTTCGGTCTTCGGAAGCTCCGTGGAAAAATAGGCCCCCGGGTTTTCGTTTCGTCCAATTCCGAGAATATTTCGTTACTAGGATTTACGAAACCAAAAACAGCGAGAAAACGGAGCCGGCACTTCGGCATCTTGTTAATAGGTTAGTTCCGGAAAATGCACGAATATGACATAAAGTGTGCATAAAACATGTAGGTATCATCAATAATATGGCATAGAACATAAGAAATTATCGATACGTCGGAGACGTATCAAGCATCCCCAAGCTTAGTTCTGCTCGTCCCGAGCGAGTAAAACGATAACAAAGATAATTTCTGAAGTGATATGCCATCATAACCTTGATCATACTATTTGTAAACATATGTAGTGGATGCAGCGATCAAAACAATGGTAATGACATGAGAAAACAAGTGAATCATAAAGCAAAGACTTTTCATGAATAGTACTTCAAGACAAGTATTAATAAGTCTTGCATAAGAGTTAACTCATAAAGCAATAAATCAAAGTAAAGGTATTGAAGCAACACAAAGGAAGATTAAGTTTCAGCGGTTGCTTTCAACTTGTAACATGTATATCTCATGGATAATAGTCAACATAGAGTAATATAACAAGTACAATATGCAAGTATGTAGGAATCAATGCACAGTTCACACAAGTGTTTGCTTCTTGAGGTGGAGAGAGATAGGTGAACTGACTCAACATAAAAGTAAAGAGAATGGTCCTTCAAAGAGGAAAGCATCGATTTCTATATTTGTGCTAGAGCTTTTATTTTGGAAACATGAAACAATTTTGTCAACGGTAGTAATAAAGCATATGAGTTATGAAAGTTATATCTTACAAGTTGCAAGTCTCATGCATAGTATACTAATAGTGCCCGCACCTTGTCCTAATTAGCTTGGACTACCGGATCTTTGCAATGCACATGTTTTGACCAAGTGTCACAATGGGGTACCTCCATGCCGCCTGTACAAAGGTCTAAGGAGAAAGCTCGCATTTTGGATTTCTCGCTTTTGATTATTCTCAACTTAGACATCCATACCGGGACAACATGGACAACAGATAATGGACTCCTCTTTAATGCATAAGCATGTGGCAACAATTATTATTCTCATATGAGATTGAGGATATATGTCCAAACTGAAACTTCCACCATGAATCATGGCTTTAGTTAGCGGCCCAAAGTTCTTCTCTAACAATATGCATGCTCCAACCATGAAGGTGGTAGATCTCTCTTACTTCGGACAAGACGGACATGCATAGCAACTCACATGATATCCAACAAAGAATAGTTGATGGCGTCCCCGAAACATGGTTATCGCTCAACAAGCAACTTAATAAGAGATAAAGTGCATAAGTACATATTCAATACCACAATAGTTTTTAAGCTATTTGTCCCATGAGCTATATATTGCAAAGGTGAATGATGGAATTTTAAAGGTAGCACTCAAGCAATTTACTTTGGAATAGCGGGTAAATACCATGTAGTAGGTAGGTATGGTGGACACAAATGGCATAGTGGTTGGCTCAAGTATTTTGGATGCATGAGAAGTATTCCCTCTCGATACAAGGTTTAGGCTAGCAAGGCTATTTGAAACAAACACAAGGATGAACGGTACAACAAAACTCACATAAAATACATATGGTAAACATTATAAGACTCCATACCGTCTTCCTTGTTGTTCAAAACTCAATACTAGATGTTATCTAGACTCTAGAGAAACCAAATATGCAAACCAAATTAGCAAGCTCTAAGTATTTCTTCATTAATGGGTGCAAAGTATATGATGCAAGAGCTTAAACATGAGCACAACAATTGCCAAGTATCAAATTATCCAAGACATTTTAGAGTTACTACATGTATCATTTTCCAATTCCAACCATATAACAATTTAACGAAGAAGAAACTTCGCCATGAATACTATGAGTAGAGCCTAAGGACATATTTGTCCATATGCAACAGCGGAGCGTGTCTCTCTCCCATAAAGTGAATGCTAGGATCCATTTTATTCAAACAAAACAAAAAACAAAAACAAACCGATGCTCCAAGCAAAGTACATAAGATGTGACGGAATAAAAATATAGTTTCAGGGGAGGAACCCGATAATGTTGTCGATGAAGAAGGGGATGCCTTGGGCATCCCCAAGCTTAGACGCTTGAGTCTTCTTATAATATGCAGGGGTGAACCACCGGGGCATCCCCAAGCTTAGAGCTTTCACTCTCCTTGATCATATTGCATCATACTCCTCTATTGATCCTTGAAAACTTCCTCCACACCAAACTCGAAACAACTCATTAGAGGGTTAGTGCATAATAAAAATTCACATGTTCAGAGGTGACACAATCATTCTTAACACTTCTGTACATTGCATAAAGCTACTGGACATTAATGGATCAAAGAAATTCATCCAACATAGCAAAAGAGGCAATGCGAAATAAAAGACCGAATCTGTCAAAACAGAACAGTCCGTAAAGATGGATTTTATTAGGCCACCAGACTTGCTCAAACGAAAATGCTCAAATTGAATGAAAGTTGCGTACATATCTGAGGATCATGCTCGTAAATTGGCGTAATTTTCTGAGCTACCTACGGGGAGATAGACCCAGATTCGTGACAGCAAAGAAATCTGGAACTGTGCAGTAATCCAAATCTAGTACTTACTTTTCTATCAAAGACTTTACTTGGCACAACAAAACTCAAAACTAAGATAAGGAGAGGTTGCTACAGTAGTAAACAACTTCCAAGACACAAATATAAAACAAAAATACTGGAGTAAAAACATGGGTTGTCTCCCATAAGCGCTTTTCTTTAACGCCTTTCAGCTAGGCGCGGAAAGTGTAACTCAAGTAACATCAAGAGATGAAGCATCAACATCATAATTTGTTCTAATAATAGAATCATAAGGTACCTTCATTCTCTTTCTAGGGAAGTGTTCCATACCTTTCTTGAGAGGAAATTGATATTTAATGTTACCTTCCTTCATATCAATAGTAGCACCAACGGTTCGAAGAAAAGGTCTTCCCAATATAATGGGGCAAGATGCATTGCATTCAATATCCAAGACAACAAAATCAACGGGGACAAGGTTATTGTTAACCATAATATGAACATTATCAACTTTCCCCAAAGGTTTCTTTTTAGCATTATCAGCGAGATTAACATCCAAATAACAATTTTTCAATGGTGGCAAGTCAAGCATATCATAGACTTTTTTAGGCATAACAGAAGTACTTGCACCAAGATCACATAAAGCATTACAATCAAAGTCTTTGACTCTCATTTTAATGATGGGCTCCCAACCATCCTCTAGCTTTCTAGGAATAGAAGTTTCAAGTTTTAGTTTCTCTTCTCTAGCTTTTATGAGAACATTTGTAATATGTTTTGTGAAAGCCAAGTTTATAGCACTAGCATTGGGACTTTTAGCAAGTTTTTGCAAGAACTTTATAACTTCAGAGATGTGGCAATCATCAAAATCTAAATCATTACAATCTAAAGCAATGGGATTATCATCCCCAAGGTTGGAAAAAATTTCAGCAGTTTTATCACGAGCAGTTTCAGCAGTTTTAGCAGTTTCAAGTAATTTTG
The DNA here is from genome assembly GCF_022539505.1 of Lolium rigidum. Classification (NCBI taxonomy): domain Eukaryota; kingdom Viridiplantae; phylum Streptophyta; class Magnoliopsida; order Poales; family Poaceae; genus Lolium; species Lolium rigidum. Next base: position 42,074,290 of record NC_061510.1, on the reverse strand, counting down.
CGCGCTTTGCACTAGGAGTAGAAGCATTGCCAACACCAATTATTTTACCATTGATAGTAGGAGGTGCAGCAACATATGAATCATTAGCATTGCTAGTGGTGGTAATAGTCCAAACTTTAGCTACATTTTCCTTTTTAGCTAGTTTTTCATTTTCTTCTCTATCCCACCTAGCACGCAGTTCAGCCATTAATCTTATATTCTCATTAATTCTAACTTGGATGGCATTTGCTGTAGTAACAATTTTATTTTCAATATCCCTATTAGGCATAACTTTCGATTTCAAAAGATCAACATCGGAGGCAAGACTATCAACTCTAGAAACAAGAATATCAATTTTATTGAGCTTTTCCTCAACAGATTTGTTAAAGGCAGTTTGTGTACTAATAAATTCTTTAAGCATGGCTTCAAGTCCAGGGGGTGTATTCCTATTATTGTTGTAAGAATTCCCATAAGAATTAGCATAACCGTTACCATTATTATAAGGATATGGCCTATAGTTATTACTAGAATTGTTCCGATAAGCATTGTTGTTGAAATTATTATTTTTAATGAAGTTTACATCAACATGTTCTTCTTGGGCAACCAATGAAGCTAATGGAACATTATTAGGATCAACATTAGTCCTATCATTCACAAGCATAGACATAATAGCATCAACCTTATCATTCAAGGAAGAGGATTCTTCAACGGAATTTACCTTCTTACCTTGTGGAGCTCTTTCCGTGTGCCATTCAGAGTAATTAACCATCATATTATCAAGGAGCTTTGTTGCTTCACCAAGAGTGATGGACATAAAGGTACCTCCAGCAGCTGAATCCAATAAGTTCCGCGAAGAAAAATTTAGTCCTGCATAGAAGGTTTGGATGATCATCCAAGTAGTCGAGTCCATGGGTTGGGCAATTTTTAACCAGAGATTTCATTCTTTCCCAAGCTTGAGCAACATGTTCATTATCCAATTGTTTAAAATTCATTATGCTACTCCTCAAAGATATAATTTTAGCAGGGGGATAATATCTACCAATAAAAGCATCCTTGCATTTAGTCCATGAATCAATACTATTCTTAGGCGAGAGATAGCAACCAATCTTTAGCTCTTCCTCTTAATGAGAAAGGGAACAATTTTAATTTTATAATGTCACCATCTACATCTTTATATTTTTGCATTTCACATAGTTCAACAAAATTATTGAGATGGGCAGCGAGCATCATCGGAACTAACACCAGAAAATTGCTCTTTCATGACAAGATTAAGTAAAGCGGGTTTAATTTCAAAGAATTCTGCTGTAGTAGCGAGGTGGAGCAATAGGTGTGCATAAGAAATCATTATTATTTGTGCTAGTGAAGTCACACAACTTAGTATTTTCAGGGTTGGCCATTTTAGCAATAGTAAATAAAGCAAACTAGATAAAGTAAATGCAAGTAAACTAATTTTTTTGTGTTTTTGATATAGCAAACAAGACAGTAAATAAAGTAAAGCTAGCAACTAATTTTTTTGTGTTTTGATATAATGCAGCAAACAAAGTAGTAATAAAATAAAGCAAGACAAAAACAAAGTAAAGAGATTGAGAAGTGGAGACTCCCCTTGCAGCGTGTCTTGATCTCCCCGGCAACGGCGCCAGAAATTTGCTTGATGCGTGTAGTTGACACGTCCGTTGGGAACCCCAAGAGGAAGGTGTGATGCGCACAGCGGCAAGTTTCCCTCGGTTAGAAACCAAGGTTTAATCGAACCGGTAGGAGTCAAGAAGCACGTTGAAGGTTGATGGCGGCGGGATGTAGTGCGGCGCAACACCGGAGATTCCGGCGCCAACGTGGAACCTGCACAACACAACCAAAGTACTTTGCCCCAACGAAACGAGTGAGGTTGTCAATCTCACCGGCTTGCTGTAACAAAGGATTAACCGTATTGTGTGGAAGATGATTGTTTGCAGAGAAAACGAGTAAAACAAGTATTGCGAGCAGATTTGTATTTCAGTATTAAAAGAATGGACCGGGGTCCACAGTTCACTAGAGGTGTCTCTCCCATAAGATAAAAGCATGTTGGGTGAACAAATTACGGTCGGACAATTGACAAATAGAGAGGGCATAACAATGCACATACATGACATGATAAGTATAGTGAGATTTAATTGGGCATTACGACAAAGTACATAGACCGCCATCCAACTGCATCTATGCCTAAAAAGTCCACCTTCGGGTTATCGTCCGAACCCCTTCCGGTATTAAGTTGCAAAGCAACAGACAATTGCATTAAGTATGGTGCGTAATGTAATCAACAACTACATCCTCGGACATAGCGCCAATGTTTTATCCCTAGTGGCAATAGCACAACACAACCTTAGAACTTTCTCTCACTGTCCCAGGTGTCAATGCAGGCATGAACCCACTATCGAGCATAAATACTCCCTCTTGGAGTTAAAAGTAAAAACTTGGCCGAGCCTCTACTAGAAACGGAGAGCATGCAAGATCATAAACAACACATATGTAATAACTTGATAATTAACATGACATGGTATTCTCTATCCATCGGATCCCGACAAACACAACATAGAGTATTACGAGATAGATGATCTTGATCATGTTAGGCAGCTCACAAGATCCAACAATGAAGCACAATGAGGAGAAGACAACCATCTAGCTACTTCTATGGACCCATAGTCCGGGGGTGAACTACTCACTCATCACTCCGGAGGCGACCATGGCGGTGTAGAGTCCTCCGGGAGATGAATCCCCTCTCCGGCGGGGTGCCGGAGGAGATCTCCCGGAATCCCCCGAGATGGGATCGGCGGCGGCGGCGTCTCGGTAAGGTTTTCCGTATCGTGGTTTTTCGCATCGGGGTTTCGCGACGGAGGCTTTAAGTAGGCGGAAGGGCAGAGTCGGGGGCCGGACGAGGGGGCCACACCATAGGGCGGCGCGGGCCCCCCGGGCCGCGCCGCCTTGTGGTGTCGCCACCTCGTGGCCCCACTTCGTGTGTTCTTCGGTCTTCCGGAAGCTCCGTGGAAAAATAGGCCCCTGGGTTTTCGTTTCGTCCAATTCCGAGAATATTTCGTTACTAGGATTTCGAAACCAAAAACAGCAGAAAACGAGAAGCGGCACTTCGGCATCTTGTTAATAGGTTAGTTCCAGAAAATGCACGAATATGACATAAAGTGTGCATAAAACATGTAGGTATCATCAATAATATGGCATAGAACATAAGAAATTATCGATACGTCGGAGACGTATCAGGTCTCACCGAGTACGACTAGGTTTACAGTAGTTTTAGATCCGATCTTTCCTTGTTCGATCGCTTCCTTGTCTTGCCCGTCAAGGAACCTTCTGGTGCGCCGTCCTGGTGGCCCCATCTCGCCTTTAGGTGTCTTCATGGGCCTCCAATTAGTCAATACAGGATAGGGTAATGTGGGTTACCCGAAGGGTAGTGCCCACGTCAGTAGCCCCCAGTGTCTAGCCGAAGATAGTTCGGGTAGAGACTAAAGCATGTCTTCTCCTGATGTTCTTCTCCTTTATTGTCCTTGTTCATCTTGAATCCGCTCTGTTTTCATTTTATCGGGTGCGCGTCAGCGCTCCCGATGGGAGTAGCCCCCGAGTCTAGGTACGGATGCTCGCAGTCCGTGCGTAGACTCAAGTTGTACCACTCGAATATTCTCCTCTGCCGATGTTTTCCACAGGTCTTCATAGGTCATCCGATATATTTTTGTTTATGCAAAGGATAATGAGTAACGTGCCCAAGCTGTTGTTTGGTTAATCGCCGATGGCAAAACAACGTTACCCTACACAGAATCAAGTCCCCGGGCATGATCCTGGAGTGCAAAAAACTTCTATCGGGTGCACGCCGCACTCCCGATGGGAGTAGCCCCCGAGTCTGGGTGCAAGTGCTTGTAACTGAATGCAGACTCAAACCGTCTTCCTTCGACTGTTCATTCTGTCGAGTCTTCATCTTATCGGGTGCGCGTCAGCGCTCCCGATGGGAGTAGCCCCCGAGTCTAGGTGCGGATGTCTGCAGCCGGGCGTAGACTCAAGTCCTTCATCCGACAACTTTTCATTTTTCCTTCGAATGCTTCCAAATTATGACGTCATAGTTGTGGGCCAGCCGACGGGATTTGACTTGACGTGTAGCTGTTGTGGGCCAATTGATGGGACTTGGCCCGACGGGCCCACCCTAGTTCGCGCGGGCGGTTTTTAGGTCTTAACTAGTGCACGCGCGGCGATCGAGGCGTCTCCTCATTTTTCGCGCGTCGTGGGAATAATGGGCCGCCGGTTCCACTCTTGCCACGTGTACAGTCAGATCTGCTCCTCTCCCCACGATGCTTTGTGGAGTTATGGCCACGTCTGTGCTCAAATTCTTTTGAGATAAATAGGGAGCCTCCTTTCTTTTTACCTTTTACCCCGTTCACTGCTCATCTTCTCCTTCAAGCCTCCTGCTCTTCCGCCTTCTCATCAAAAGCTTCGTTCACCATGGGCAAAAAGAAGAGTGGCAGCACACCGGAGGCGGCCAAAGTTAGCCGCAAGCCGGAGCGCTTACGCCATTACCAACCGTGACATCAACAAACTCCGCGCCCTCGGCTTCATCTCCGCATCCGAGGATGACGTTCGTCTCCCGAGTCGGGTTTCTCGCCCGAGTCCCCCAAAGGGCTTCACTTGTCATGTTCGTCACTTTTACGTTCCGTGGCCTCTCTCTTCCAGACGCACGAGTTCCTTCGCTCCCTTCTTTTCTTCTATGGGATTCAGCTCTGGCAGCTGACCCCAAATTCCATCCTCCACCTTTCCATTTTTGTCACTGTTTGTGAAGCTTTCCTCGGCATTGAGCCTCACTGGGGCCTTTGGAGGAAGATTTTCTATGTGAAGCGTCACAATGATAGCAATGGCCCCCCCGTTGTTGGTGGCGTCGGCTTTGTTGTCAGGAAGGAGGTCGATTACTTCGACTATCCGATGAAGGAATCCGTCCAGGGCTGGCGCAACAAATGGTTCTACCTTCGGGACCACTGTTGTTTCTGGGCGGCGTTCAAATCTCCCTCCTTTTGACGATGTCTTGGTGGCTCACAAGAAGAAGTCTTGGAACAACGCCCTTTCTCCCGAAGAAAAGGCGATAGCCGACGAACTTTTCAAGCAAATTGTCACTTTGAAGAATTCAGGAGGCATGACGATGTGTGGTACTGAAGTAGTTTCAGTTTTCCTACAACGTCGAGTGCAGCCGCTGATGTCTCGCCCTCACCAGCTGTGGCTTTTCACTGGCAAAAACGACAAGTCAAGGGTCAACTCTGCGCAGACCTGTCGGCAAGTGAGCTCCCGAACGAAGTTCGTCGCCCGACATGCCTCGGCACCAAGGACACCATTGTCCCGACATCGGCGCGCCCTCCTTATGATTTCAAGCATCTTCCGTCCGAGGTAACCTTATCGTTCTTCATTCTATCGTCATTACCTCCTTTTTTTATGCCTTTCATGTTTTCTATTCTTCCGCAGGTCCCAGCTGTCGCCCATTGTTATCCTCCCTCACCCGAGAGTGGAGTGGTATTAGAAGACGATCATGACGATTACGAGGGAACCGAGGATGCTCAGCATGCCCTTGAGGACAGCGATGTCCGAGAGGAGGAAACTGCTGAAGATGACGCCTTCTTCAGGAGCAAACGTCGCAAGCAGGTACAAGATGATCTTATTGCTTCGGCTGAATCAAGTTCTTCGGAAGGAGATAATGATGCCGATGAAGCTGCTTCGCCTCCTCCTGCTAAGAAGGGTTCAACAAGTTTCTTCGTGGACGAAGATGATCTGGACCTGTGAGCATTTATACTCTTTGTTACTTTTATTTCTTGCCACCTTGTATACTAACTGCTCGTCATACTTGAACAGCTCTGCCGATGACGATGACGATGACGATGTTCCTCTTGCAAAGAGGGCTAAACTAGCCTCTGAAAGAGTAGCATCGGCTAAGGAATCGAACCCTTCTCCTGCCAAGTCGACACCTCCATCCCGAACGGGTGTAGAGAAGGTCCCAGTGTCGAGAGTTATTCCTTCCGATGATGCTCCCACTCCGCCGGCTGGCCGTGATCACGTAAGTATTTTAATCTGTCAAGCTTTGCTGAATTTCCATCACCGGACTCTTCTTGACTTTTTCCCAGTTGCAGCCAATTTATGCTACGAGTCGATGCTTTGTAGCGGACTTTGCGGAACAATTTACTCGCCTTGAAGCCGAAAACTCCCAACTTCGGAAGGCTGTCAAATCTTCGGCTGATCGAGGTGGTCGAAGCCAACCGGCTTGCTGCCGATGCCAAAAGTGAGAATGCCTTGTTGAAGGAAGAAGTGAATCGGCTGAAGCGTCAAATGAAGGATGACCAAGATGCCAGGCGTGCGGCGGCGGCTGCGATTGATGAGAAGGAGGGTGTCCTCCGTGAATCCATCAAGGATTTATTGGGTAGAAATCCTTGCGGTGCTCCGTCCCTTTCTTGATGCTTTCTCCATTGATTACTAATACTCTCTTTTTCAGAGGCCGCCAACTTAACTGTCAGCCGACGCCACCAGCTTCGGGAAGATTCTACGGCTGACGCCTTGTCACTTGCTGCTGAGTCGAATGTCCAGATCCTCAGATTATTGCAGAAGTCCAAGGGAGCGCTGTCGAAGTTATATTCGATGATCTTCCCTAAGGCGAAGTTGGACAAGACTCTTGATGAGATGGCTGAAGCCTTCCTTGTTGATCCCTCTGAACCTATAGACGTACTGAAACGTCGCAGCCGCTCAATTGGCGCAGTTCTTACTTTCCAGTTGCTTATGGGCCACGGGATGGGGTCGGAATTGGAAGAGTTCTCTAAAGCGGCGCTCGTTGACGATGAAAATCATCTAGTCGACCTTGAGCCTTTCAAGAGATCGGCAATAACTTGCGCTAACCGGCTTCGAAGTTGATGGCTGAAGCACAAGCCGAGCTCGCTCTCGAGTCAGCCCCTGGTTCAACGTCGGCTAATCCTTGAACTGTTGTTGTACATGATACTTTCGTAATTCTTTTTTTTTTAAATTCGGCTTTGTTGCCAAACATCCTTTTGCCTGTATGATGTGCACTCAATGCTCCCGATGGGAGTTTCTCTTTTTTTTTTATATTAATGCTTGGTCTGAAGTGAGGACGTGTTGCAGATTCCCTCATCTTCCTCCCATGCCGAGCTCTTTCCGAATCCTTCGGGTAATGATGAATCAGGCCTTGTTCGTCAGTTACGTGACTAGGTGTCTAGTTTAAATAAAGATATTACTTCCCTTCGTGCGATGGCTGCCTTGGTGAAGAAGAAGGGAGAAATAGCGACTGCCATTGAACAATACGCTCTTGATGGTCTTCATGTTGCTACCGAAAGTTTGAGCCGTGAGTGTTAGCACTGCCTTCGATTCTAGGTATAGCTTGAATGTTCTCACATTCGTTCCTTTTTCGGTCGTGGCTTCGGATGCAGCTGAAGAGGACAGAAAAATTCATGACGAGGTTGAGGCGATGACCGACGTTGCACACCCAACACATGGTCTATGGCTGCATCGTCCGAAGGCCGTCATCATGGCGAAGTTCAAGTACCGGGTGATGAAGGCACACTATTACTTTGACAAATACTATGCCCTTCTTACGATGGTTTGGCACACCTTGTTTCCTCTGGATCAGGCACCCGATACTTTGTCTGGCTTGTTCACCCGATTCAAATCTCCAGAAAGGATTCGGCTCGCTGGTGCGGAAAGAGCTTCTAGGCTGGTCTTGAGCTTGCTTTTGCTTCAATATTGGCATGCCATCCTTCTTTAGACTTAAGAGCCGTGGCAAACACTGAAAGGGATTTAGGCCAGTACTATGATGCTGCCAGAGGTCCTGCTCACACCATTGTTTCTCGGATGGAGTCATGTCTGGAAAAGGAACTGAAGGCCCATTGGGACCGGGGATCCCGATTATGAAAGTAATAGTCTTGTATTTCGCATAAGACTGTTTGCTGCGTACGCTGTACGCTTATATTGTCGAGTGCGGCTGAGTGATCAGTTCAACCTGCTTACTCGACGACTTCGTTATATTTTATGCAATGTTATTGCGAAGTCGATATGTAATTTATGCGAAAGTTCGGCTTCGTCACACGGTGCACCTGTTTGAGCCTTATTTTAATGTAACCATCGACTGCAGCACTCGCGTACTTTCGAGGCTTGGATTGGTTGTTTTTTGTATGCCATTAATCTTAGCTCTCGCTGAGAGTATTTAATTAATGTCATCGTGTAAATACGTTTTTTCTGGGCCAACGCTCCCGATGGGAGTTAGGCCAATGCTCCCGATGGGAATTAGGCCAACGCTCCCGATGGGAGTAAGAGCCGATGGAAGCGGTTCCGCGCGTTTCGTTCGGGTGCCAAAGCCTGAAGCAAGAAAAAAGGGTAATAGAAATCTGATTAGATCTTTATTCATAATGCAAAACAACCTTATGGGCCGTTGAAAAAAAAGAACAATCGTATCCTATGTATAAAACCGTCGCAATTGCGCGATGTTCCATGGATTCTCGACGTCTTTTCCTGATTCTGGATTCTTGAGCCGATAGGCTCCTCCTGGTATCACTTCAGTGACGATGTATGGTCCTTCCCATGGGGATTCTAGCTTCAAGGGTCTTTTTTGTTTCAACCGAAGTACCATATCTCCAACACCGAAACTTCGATTGCGTATTCAGTCGGTTGTGATAATTTCTCAGTGCTTGCTGGTAGACCGTTGTTCTTGCCAAGGCAATATCTCGTGCTTCGTCAAGGAGATCGACAGCATCTTGTAACGCGATATTGGAGGAGGACTATGTGTACGCTGTTACTCGAGGTGCTTCAAATCGAACGTCGACTGGCGGGACTGCTCGGCTCCGTACACCAGGAAGAACGGAGTGTATTGAGTTGACCTGTTGGGGGTGGTACGCAAACTCCATAGCACGAGATGGTAATTCTTCAACCCAGGCTCCGGCTGCACCTTTAAGGCGTTTCTTTAAACCATCCCCTATTAAACCATTGATCCTTTCCACTTGGCCATTGGTACGTGGGTGAGAGAGCGATGCGAACTTCAATTTGATTCCCCCATCGTCACAAAATTTCCTGAATTCCTCGGAATCGAAATTGGAACCGTTGTCTGTGACGATGCTGTGGGGCATACCAAATCGACATGTTATTCCTTTGAAGAATTGAACCGCCGTTTCAGCCTTTTGATTTCGCACTGGTACTGCCTCGATCCACTTAGTGAATTTGTCGACTGCCACCAGTAAGTACGTGTGTCCTCCGGGTGATGATCTTGGCAGTGGTCCAACTTGATCAAGTCCCCACTGAGCGAACGGCCATGCCAAAGGTATCGTCATTAAATCCGTTGCAGGAGCGTGCGGTTTCGACGAGAAACGTTGGCACGCATCGCACTTCATGACTAGATCCCTTGCATCCGATGCTGCCGTTGGCCGGTAAAATCCTGCCCTAAAGGCTTTCGCCACGAGGGCTCGCTTCTGCATGATGCCCGCGAGGTTCCTTCATGTATTTCGCGCAACGGTGCTTTTCCATAGTCAATGGCGATGCACCTCACGGAAGATCCCCGAGATGCTTGCGCTTGTAAAGCTCACCATTTATTACTTGTAAAGGCCTTTGATCGTCTAACGACTCGCTTAGCTTCCACGGAGTCTTCTGGCAGCTCTTGTTTTGACAGGTACGCTAAAAATGGTTTGGTCCATAGAGGCTCGAGGAGGAGGACTTGCTCGGAAGAAAGGACTGGAGATTCTTCAGCCGAAGGTTTTTGTAATGAGCTTTTTTCCAGTTCTTCACCCGATGGTTTTGCAGACGGTTTTTCTTTAATTGATCTTTGAGTGATCACTTCGTAAAAAACTCCATCTGGAATGGGGGAGCATGTGGACCCGATGTTCGCCAAAGTGTCGGCTTCCTCGTTACTGGCTCTGCCGATGTGCTTAAGCTCGCATCCTTCGAATTTAGCCTCCATGTTCTGATACAGCTGCCGATAAGCAACCATGTTGTCGCTGACTGCATCGCACAAGTTCATTGACTGTTGGACCACCAAGTTCGAATCTCCGTAGATTTCTAGGCGCGTAGCGCCACACGCCTTCGCCATTTTCATTCCGTGCAGCAGCGCTTCGTATTCCGCTTCGTTGTTTGTCGGTAGGGAGAAATTCATACGCAGTATATACTTCATTTTATCTCCTTGTGGTGATATCAGCACCACTCCTCGCCTTCGCTCCTGTGCTTCGTTTTGACCCATCAAAGTACATTACCCATGACCCCGACATGTCGGGTGTTGCTTGGTGTCTGTGATTGAATCCAATCTGCCACAAAATCTGGGAGGATTTGGGATTTTACCGCCGTTCGGTTGACGTAAGTTATGTCGTGTGGCGCTAACTCGATGGCCCATTGAGACACTCGACCTGTGGCTTCCGGATTGGTCATTATGCTCTTCAGGGGAGCTTCGCTCACAACTTTGATCGGGTGCTCCGTGAAGTAGTGCCTCCGCTTGCGAGCCGACCTCCATACTGCATATGCCAACTTCGGTGATGAGGATACCTCGTCTTGCGGGGGTAAGTACTTCGGCGAGGTAATAAACAGGCCTCTGCACACCATGAACTATCCCTGCTTCTTCTCGCTCGACAACCAAAACGCTACTGAAAACTTGAGCTGTAGCGGCTATGTACATCAGCAGTGTCTCCTTTTCGCGCGGAGTCACGAGCACCGGAGAGGTCGATAGGATTTTCTTCAGGTTGTCAAAGGAGTCTTGTGCTTCCTTTGTCCACTCGAACTTTTCTGACTTTTTCATCAAGTTGTAGAAGGGCAAAGCTTTCTCTCCTAGCTTTGCGATAAACCTGCTAAGCGCTGCTAATCGGCCTGCCAGCTGCTGCACTTGGTGCAGGTTCTTTGGCGGCTCCATGTCGAGAATAGCTTTGATCTTCAAGGGATTGGCCTCGATTCCTCTGGCTGATATGAAGTATCCGAGTACTTGCCCTCCTGGTACTCCAAAGAAACACTTCTTAGGATTTAGCTTAATTTTGTATCTGTCCAGATTGTCAAAGGTCTCTCGCAAGTCATCGATGAGTGTGGCTGCATGCTTTGTTTTCACCACGATATCGTCGATGTAGACTTCAATGTTTCTTCCAATCTGCTCCGCGAGGCGAGCTTGCATGCGGCGTTGATAAGTAGCTCCCGCATTTTTTAACCCGAAGGTCATGACGTTGTAGCGAAAACGCCGTGTGGAGTGATGAACGCGGTTAACTCCTGGTCCTCCTTCTTGAGTTTGATGCTGGTTGTACCCGGAGTACGCATCGAGGAAAGAGAGACGATCGCACCCGGCTGTAGAATCGACTATCTGATCTATTCGAGGCAATGGGAAATGATCTTTGGGGCAGTGTTTGTTAAGGCCGGTGTAATCGATGCACATGCGAAGGGCGGTTGTGTCCTTTTTTGGCACCATTACTGGATTAGCCACCCATTCAGATTCCTTAAGCTCTCGGATGAATCCCGCCTTGCGGAGCCGATTAACTTCTTCACCAATTGCTCTTCTTTTGGGTTCGGAAGAATCGTCGCATCGGCTGGCTCTGTCGGCTTGGCTGTCGGGTCAACGTTTAGGGCGTGCTCAGCGAGTTCCCTGGGGATACCTGGCATGTCGGATGGCTCCCATTCAAATATCTCCCAGCGCTCACGGAGGAACTCGATGAGCGCGCTTTCCTATGCGACATCTAGGTCAGCCGAGGTGTTGACCGTTTTCTTCGGATCAGTTGGTTGCACTGCGGTTCTTGGTTTCCTTTGTAGTATCGAACTCATCGGATCTTGCGTTTCGATTGTCGGCTGGTGGTCGTGTGTGATCGCGTGATGGCGTCGATCGCGTTGAGTTCTTCCTTGGCTCCAAATTTCGAGGCGATCTTCTGAAATTCCTCGTCGCGGTTGTCTGACCGAGCGAAGCTGCCGTGAACGGTTATTGGGGTCCCGTTGTTGCCTGGCATTTTTAACTTCAGGTATGCATAATGAGGCACGGCCATGAACTTGGCAAACGCAGGTCTGCCGAGGATGGCGTGGTACTGAGATTCCCAGTCGACTACCTCGAACTCAATCCTTTCTTTCCTGAAATTACTGGGCGTGCCGAAGACTACGTCCAATGATGTTTTTCCCAGCGAGTAGGCGGGTCGAGTCGGTATAATGCCGTGGAACCATGTGTCGGATTCTTTTAGCATGTCGACTCGATTAAACCCATTGCCCTCATTGTGCTTGGCGAATAGCAGGTTTAGGCCGCTTCCACCATCCATAAATACTTTGCCCATATTGTATCCTCCAATCCGTGCTTCCGGGACGAGGGCCGCGTGACCGGGCCTTGGGACGGCCTTCGGGTGATCCGCCCTGCTCGAAGGTGATGCTCTGATCTGACCAATCAATAAAATCCGGCGTATCAACCATGGCAACTTCCGCGTATTTTACTTCTCGGGAGAACTTTTTGATTTCTCTTTTCGAAAAGCTGGTTTTGTGGATCATGTTGATCTGTCCACGCAGTGCTGGGAATGCCTCGGCCGGGTTCGTGCTCGCTTTTTCCATTGGCTCGTATGGTTACGGTACATATGGCTGCGGGCTGATGACCATAGGACCTCGCTTTCTCTTCCATTATGCGAACTCTTGATGTGGCTTCAGCTCTAAGATCGTCGCAGAACTGCCGAATTTCAAGGAAGTGTCGGCAGTTCCTTAACAGATGGCTGGACTTTTCCCGACCATCCTTAGGATCAAAATAAGAGTGGAGATAACACGGTGCTTCAAGCTGCTCTGTAGCTGAGTGGTGTGGAGAACGGGTGCGTCCTCTGATTGATGACATGTCATAGCATCGAGGGTGGGTTGATGTTTGGCCTTCCTCTTCACGGTGCGAACTCCTTCGTCTCTTCCTTTGTCCAGGCGCGGCGTCGAGATTTTCCCGATTGCTCTCTCGTATACTTCTGGGCGAAGCTTTTAGGGTTGCTGCCGAAGGGACACCTTCTTGAGGCTCAGCCTTTGAGTGGGACGCGCCGGCCCCGGGGAGGCGGAGAAAACCTCCAGAGTCGACGATGAAGTGGACGCCACCGAAAACTGCTTCCGTGTTGCGAGACGTTGCCATAAAGTTCGGGTGAAGCTCTTCGCGGTGTGGCACAAATTCGAAGGATCCGCAGCGGATCGGGTCTCTTGACTTTGCTGGTGTCGGTGACTCGAGTAAGAACGCCGCGGACGTAACTGGTGCTGCCGATGACCTGCCTTGTGCCGACGGGGCC
>NC_061510.1:42041067-42060973 GCF_022539505.1 Lolium rigidum | reverse complement strand
TATGATTCACTTGTTTACTCATGACATTACCATTGTTTTGATCGCCGCATTCATTACATATGTTTACAAATAGTATGATCAAGGTTATGATGGCATGTCACTTCGTAAATTATCTTTGTTATCGTTTTACCTGCTCGGGACGAGCAGTAACTAAGCTTGGGGATGCCGATACGTCTCCGACGTATCGATAATTTCTTATGTTCCATGCCACATTATTGATGATATCTACATGTTTTATGCACACTTTATGTCATATTCGTGCATTTTCTGGAACTAACCTATTAACAAGATGCCGAAGAGCCGCTTGTCGTTTTCTCGTCGTTTTTGGTTTCAGAAATCCTAGTAACGAAATATTCTCGGAATTGGACGAAATCAACGCCTGTGGTCCTATTTTGCCACGAAGCTTCCAGAAGACCGAAGGGGAGTCGAAGTGGGGCCACGAGGCGCCGCCACACTAGGGCGGCGCGGCCTAGGTCTTGGCCGCGCCAGCCTGGCGTGTGGGGCCCTCGTATGGCCCCCCGCGTTGCCCTTCCGCCTACTTAAAGCCTCCGTCGCGAAACCCCCAGTACCGAGAGCCACGATACGGAAAACCTTCCAGAGACGCCGCCGCCGCCAATCCCATCTCGGGGGATTCTGGGAGATCTCCTCCGCACTCTCGCCGGAGAGGGGATTCATCTCCCGGAGGACTCTTCACCGCCATGGTCGCCTCCGGAGTGATGAGTGAGTAGTTCACCCCTGGACTATGGGTCCATAGCAGTAGCTAGATGGTTGTATTCTCCTCATTGTGCTTCATTGTTGGATCTTGTGAGCTGCCTAACATGATCAAGATCATCTATCTGTAATGCTATATGTTGTGTTTGTCGGGATCCGATGGATAGAGAATAATATGTTATGTTAATTATCAAGTTATTACCTATGTGTTGTTTATGATCTTGCATGCTCTCCGTTATTAGTAGAGGCTCGGCCAAGTTTTTGCTCTTAACTCCAAGAGGGAGTATTTATGCTCGATAGTGGGTTCATGCCTCCATTGATATCTCGGGACAAGGTGACAGAAAGTTCTAAGGTTGTGGATGTGTCGTTGCCACTAGGGATAAAACATTGATGCTATGTCTAAGGATGTAGTTGTTGATTACATTACGCACCATACTTAATGCAATTGTCTCGTTGCTTTGCAACTTAATACCGGAAGGGGTTCGGATGATAACCTGAAGGTGGACTTTTTAGGCATAGATGCATGTTGGATGGCGGTCTATGTACTTTGTCGTAATGCCCAATTAAATCTCACTATATTTATCATGACATGTATGTGCATTGTTATGCCCTCTCTATTTGTCAATTGCTTTTTGTTCACCCAACATGCTTTTATCTTATGGGAGAGACACCTCTAGTGAACTGTGGACCCCGGCCCATTCTTTTATACTGAAATACAAATCTGCTGCAATACTTGTTCTTTACTGTTTTCTTGCAAACAATCATCTTCCACACAATACGGTTAACCCTTTATTACAGCAAGTCGGTGAGATTGACAACCTCACTGTTTCGTTGGGGCAAAGTACTTTGGTTGTGTTGTGCAGGTTCCACGTTGGCGCCGGAATCTCTGTGTTGCGCCGCACTACATCCCGCCGCTATCAACCTTCAACGTGCTTCTTGGCTCCTCCTGGTTCGATAAACCTTGGTTTCTTTCTGAGGGAAAACTTGCTGCTGTGCGCATCATACCTTCCTCTTGGGGTTCCCAATGAACGTGTGAGTTACACGCCATCATGCTCTTTTTCTGGCGCCGTTGCCGGGGAGATCAAGACACGCTGCAAGGGGAGTCTCCACTTCCCAATCTCTTTACTTTGTTTTTGTCTTGCTTTATTTTATTTACTACTTTGTTTGCTGCATTATATCAAAACACAAAAAAATTAGTTGCTAGCTTTACTTTATTTGCTATCTTGTTCGTTATATCAAAAACACAAAAAAAATAGTTACTTGCATTTATTTTATCTAGTCTGCTTTATTTACTACTGCTAAAATGAGTAATCCTGAAGTTGAAGTTCGTTCGTTTAAGCAACAAGGGGGAGAATGTTTAAAAGATGCTTGGTATAGAATTAGTGATGCCCATAATAGGTGCACTAAGAAACACTTCACCACTATCCTACTCAGGAATTTTTATGTTGGTATCTCTAGCTGGAATAGGTATGTTCTCGATTGTCTTGCAGGAGGTAACTTCCTAGGCGCTCCCGCTTTAGAAGCTAGTTGCATTATTGAGAGTTTATTTGGAATACCACCTGTTAATGAAGTTAAAATTGAAACCTCTCTTGAAGATGTTATGAAAAAACTAGAAACCATAGAGAAAAATTTCCCAAGTGTTGAAACTAAATTGGAAATGTTACTTGATAAAACTGATGAACTTGATAAATCCTTAGAAGGAATTGATGGAAGAATTAGTGTCCTAGGAACTTGTGTTGACCATGATAATCAAATTAATAGGATTGGCGAACTTGAAAAAGCTATGGGAACCTTGGGTTCAACCTTTTCATCTTTAAAGTTTGAGAGAAAGCTTATGTGGGAAAGGAGCAAAAGTTTATGTATGTCTCTAAAGTGCCTAAACCAAAGAAATATTATTATAGGCCTAAAATTGACAAAGACCTTAGTGCCACCACAGATGGGGGAACTTATAATGTCGATGCATCATCCCTCGATAATACTTGATATACACTTTCTGCGCCTAGCTGAAAGGCGTTAAAGAAAAGCGCTTATGGGAGACAACCCATGTTTTTACTACAGTATTTCTGTTTTATATTTGAGTCTTGGAAGTTGTTTACTACTGTAGCAACCTCTCCTTATCTTAGTTTTATGTTTTGTTGTGCCAAGTAAAGTCTTTGATAGTAAAGTGAATACTAGATTTGGATTACTGCGCAGAAACAGATTTCTTTACTGTCACGATTCTCTGTAGGTAACTCAGAAAATTAAGCCAATTTACGTGAGTGATCCTCAGATATGTACGCAACTTTCATTCAATTTGGGCATTTTCATTTGAGCAAGTCTGGTGCCTTAATAAAATCCATCTTTACGGACTCGTTCTGTTTTGACAGATTCTGCCTTTTATTTCGCATTGCCTCTTTTGCTATGTTGGATGAATTTCTTTGATCCATTAATGTCCAGTAGCTTTATGCAATGTCCAGAAGTGTTAAGAATGATTGTGTCACCTCTGAACATGTTAATTTTTATTGTGCACTAACCCTCACAGATTTCTTTGCTGTCACGAATCTGGGTCTAATTCTCTGTAGGTAACTCAGAAAATTAAGCCAATTTACGTGAGTGATCCTCAGATATGTACGCAACTTTCATTCAATTTGGGCATTTTCATTTGAGCAAGTCTGGTGCCTTAATAAAATCCATCTTTACGGACTCGTTCTGTTTTGACAGATTCTGCCTTTTATTTCGCATTGCCTCTTTTGCTATGTTGGATGAATTTCTTTGATCCATTAATGTCCAAGTAGCTTTATGCAATGTCCAGAAGTGTTAAGAATGATTGTGTCACCTCTGAAAATGTTAATTTTTATTGTGCACTAACCCTCTAATGAGTTGTTTCGAGTTTGGTGTGGAGGAAGTTTTCAAGGATCAAGAGAGGAGTATGATACAATATGATCAAGGAGAGTGAAAGCTCTAAGCTTGGGGATGCCCCGGTGGTTCACCCCTGCATATTCTAAGAAGACTCAAGCGTCTAAGCTTGGGGATTCCCAAGGCATCCCCTTCTTCATCGACAACATTATCAGGTTCCTCCCCTGAAACTATATTTTTATTCGGCCACATCTTATGTACTTTGCTTGGAGCGTCGGTTTGTTTTTATTTTTGTTTTTGTTTGAATAAAATGGATCCTAGCATTCACTGTATGGGAGAGAGACACGCTCCGCTGTAGCATATGGACAAGTATGTCCTTAGGCTTTACTCATAGTATTCATGGCGAAGTTTCTTCTTCGTTAAATTGTTATATGGTTGGAATTGGAAAATGCTACATGTAGTAATTCTAAAATGTCTTGGATAATTTGATACTTGGCAATTGTTGTGCTCATGTTTAAGCTCTTGCATCATATACTTTGCACCCATTAATGAAGAAACACTTAGAGCTTGCTAATTTGGTTTGCATATTTGGTTTCTCTAAAGTCTAGATAATTTCTAGTATTGAGTTTTGAACAACAAGGAAGACGGTGTAGAGTCTTATAATGTTTACAATATGTCTTTTATGTGAGTTTTGCTGCACCGTTCATCCTTGTGTTTGTTTCAAATAACCTTGCTAGGCTAAACCTTGTATCGAGAGGGAATACTTCTCATGCATCCAAAATCCTTGGGCCAACCACTATGCCATTTGTGTCCACCATACCTACCTACTACATGGTATTTCTCCGCCATTCCAAAGTAAATTGCTTGAGTGCTACCTTTAAAATTCCATCATTCACCTTTGCAATATATAGCTCATGGGACAAAATATCTTAAAAACTATTGTGGTATCGAATATGTACTTATGCACTTTATCTCTTATTAAGTTGCTTGTTGTGCGATAACCATGCTTCTGGGGACGCCATCAACTATTCTTTGTTGAATATCATGTGAGTTGCTATGCATGTCCGTCTTGTCCGAAGTAAGAGAGATCTACCACCTTAATGGTTGGAGCATGCATATTGTTAGAGAAGAACATTGGGCCGCTAACTAAAGCCATGATTCATGGTGGAAGTTTCAGTTTTGGACATATATCCTCAATCTCATATAGAATAATAATTGTTGCCACATGCTTATGCATTAAAGAGGAGTCCATTATCTGTTGTCCATGTTGTCCCGGTATGGATGTCTAAGTTGAGAATAATCAAAAGTGAGAAATCCAAAATGCGAGCTTTCTCCTTAGACCTTTGTACATGCGGCATGGAGGTACCCCATTGTGACACTTGGTTAAAACATGTGTATTGCGATGATCCGGTAGTCCAAGCTAATTAGGACAAGGTGCGGGCACTATTAGTATACTATGCATGAGGCATGCAACTTGTAAGATATAATTTACATAACTCATATGCTTTATTACTACCGTTGACAAAATTGTTTCATGTTTTCAAAATAAAAGCTCTAGCACAAATATAGCAATCGATGCTTTCCTCTTTGAAGGACCATTCTTTTTACTTTTATGTTGAGTCAGTTCACCTATCTCTCTCCACCTCAAGAAGCAAACACTTGTGTGAACTGCGCATTGATTCCTACATACTTGCATATTGCACTTGTTATATTACTCTATGTTGACAATTACCCATGAGATACACATGTTATAAGTTGAAAGCAACCGCTGAAACTTAATCTTCCTTTGTGTTGCTTCAATACCTTTACTTTGATTTATTGCTTTATGAGTTAACTCTTATGCAAGACTTATTGATGCTTGTCTTGAAGCACTATTCATGAAAAGTCTTTGCTTTATGATTCACTTGTTTACTCATGACATTACCATTGTTTTGATCGCTGCATTCATTACATATGTTTACAAATAGTATGATCAAGGTTATGATGGCATGTCACTTCAGAAATTATCTTTGTTATCGTTTTACCTGCTCGGGACGAGCGGAACTAAGCTTGGGGATGCTGATACGTCTCCGACGTATCGATAATTTCTTATGTTCCATGCCACATTATTGATGATATCTACATGTTTTATGCACACTTTATGTCATATTCGTGCATTTTCCGGAACTAACCTATTAACAAGATGCCGAAGAGCCGCTTGTCTGTTTTCGTTGTTTTTGGTTTCAGAAATCCTAGTAACGAAATATTCTCGGAATTGGACGAAATCAACGCCCAGGGTCCTATTTTGCCACGAAGCTTCCAGAAGACCAAAGGGGAGTCGAAGTGGGGCCACGAGGCGCCGCCACACTAGGGCGGCGCGGCCTAGGTCTTGGCCGCGCTAGCCTGTCGTGTGGGGCCCTTGTATGGCCCCCCGCGTTGCCCTTCCGCCTACTTAAAGCCTCCGTCGCGAAACCCCCAGTACCGAGAGCCACGATACGGAAAACCTTCCAGAGACGCCGCCGCCGCCAATCCCATCTCGGGGATTCCGGAGATCTCCTCCGGCACACTGCCGGGAGAGGGGATTCATCTCCCGGAGGACTCTTCACCGCCATGGTCGCCTCCGGAGTGATGAGTGAGTAGTTCACCCCTGGACTATGGGTCCATAGCAGTAGCTAGATGGTTGTCTTCTCCTCATTGTGATTCATTGTTGGATCTTGTGAGCTGCCTAACATGATCAAGATCATCTATCCGTAATGCTATATGTTGTGTTTGTCGGGATCCGATGGATAGAGAATACTATGTTATGTTAATTATCAAGTTATTACCTATGTGTTGTTTATGATCTTGCATGCTCTCCGTTATTAGTAGAGGCTCGGCCAAGTTTTTGCTCTTAACTCCAAGAGGGAGTATTTATGCTCGATAGTGGGTTCATGCCTCCATTGATATCCGGGACAGGTGATGGACAGTTCTAAGGTTGTGGATGTGCTTGTTGCCACTAGGGATAAAACATTGATGCTATGTCTAAGGATGTAGTTGTTGATTACATTACGCACCATACTTAATGCAATTGTCCGTTGCTTTGAAACTTAATACCGGAAGGGGTTCGGATGATAACTCTGAAGGTGGACTTTTTAGGCATAGATGCATGCTCGGATGGCGGTCTATGTACTTTGTCGTAATGCCCAATTAAATCTCACTATATTTATCATGACATGTATGTGCATTGTTATGCCCTCTCTATTTGTCAATTGCTTTTTGTTCACCCAACATGCTTTTATCTTATGGGAGAGACACCTCTAGTGAACTGTGGACCCCGGTCCATTCTTTTATACTGAAATACAAATCTGCTGCAATACTTGTTCTTTACTGTTTTCTTGCAAACAATCATCTTCCACACAATACGGTTAACCCTTTGTTACAGCAAGCCGGTGAGATTGACAACCTCACTCTTTCGTTGGGGCAAAGTACTTTGGTTGTGTTGTGCAGGTTCCACGTTGGCGCCGGAATCTCTGGTGTTGCGCCGCACTACATCCCGCCGCTATCAACCTTCAACGTGCTTCTTGGCTCCTCCTGGTTCGATAAACCTTGGTTTCTTTCCGAGGGAAAACTTGCTCGCCGTGCGCATCATACCTTCCTCTTGGGGTTCCCAACGAACGTGTGAGTTACACGCCATCGGATTCATATGAGTTTTGTATCACTATTAGTCTATGTGCTACTCTTGTGATGTTATTAAAGTAGTCTATTCCTCCTTCACGGTGTAATGGTGACAGTGTGTGCATCGTGTAGTACTTGGCGTAGGCTATGATCATAATCTCTTGTAGGTTATGGAGCTAATTATTACTATGATAGTATTGATGTGATTTATTCCCCCTTCGTAGTGTGATGGTGACGAGTGTGCATGCTATGTTAGTACTCGGTTTAAATTGCAAAGATCTATTATGCTCTAAAGGTTACTTAAATATGAATGTCGAATGTTGTGGAGCTTGTTAACTCCGGCATTGAGGTGCTCTCGTAGCCCTACACAACGAATGGTGTTCATTATCAAACAAGAGTATATGTAGCACAAAGGAAGAGAACTTATTTATTTATGTGATCAATGTTGAGAGTGTCCACTAGTGAAAGTATGATCCCTAGGCCTTGTTTCCAAATACCGCAATCATCGTTTGTTTACTCGTTTCATCGCATCTTTACTTCCTGCAATATTACTACCATCAACTGCACGCCAGCAAGCACTTTTCTGACGCCGTTAATACTGATCATATTCATTCATACAACTTGTATTTCACTATCTCTTCGCCGAACTAGTGCACCTATACATCTGCCAAGTGTATTAGGTGTGTTGGGGACACAAGAGACTTCTTTTATCGTGATTGCAGGGTTGCTTGAGAGGGATATCTTTGACCTCTTCCTCCCTGAGTTCGATAAACCTTGGGTGATCCACTTAAGGGAAACTTGCTGCTGTTCTACAAACCTCTGCTCTTGGAGGGCCAACACTGTCTACAAGAATAGAAGCACCCGTAGACATCATATACATCATTGAGAATATCCACGATCTTTTCAAATTTCATTTTGAAAAATAATTTTTTGTTTTAAAAAATAAAGGGCTCATTGGAGCTTGACATCTATTTGGAGTTTTTGTGTACCATATCTTCAATAAGCTTCTTAACTCTTAAAAACACCCAACCTCCCTATAAGGAAAGTTTTACTTACTCCCAAAACAATCATAACCACTTTCCCGCGGGTAAAAACAATCGCCTCTCTTGCCCATGCCATCCTCCTTGATTGCGCCTTTGGCGGAAGGCTTCTAGTCGCCTCCCCCATTCAGTTCCTCGACGCAAAAGGACGCACAATCATGTTTCTCGTCTGTTGCACGTACGTATTTACCGTGGTAGGCAACAAGGGATCAACTACAGAATACACATACCAATGATTACATTCGCATTGGGGAACTATCATGACTGGGAAAGAGATCCGTAAAGTTTGTGACCGAGGTCTTCAAAGATGATTATTTGAGAGATCCTAATGCAATGCAAAGGACGCTACAAGGTTGATGGACATTGGCTCTACTAGAGGGTTTTGAGGAGTGTTAGGACGACCAATTGCATTCATTGGAGACAGAACAATTTCCCCGCAACACGACATACGCATTCACCGGGAACCAACAACCATCCTTGAAGCTATTTTGTCCGAGGATCTATGGATTTGGCATTGTAATTTTGCGATGCATAGATCACACAATAACTTCTTGCAAAGATCTTCTATGTTCGTAAGGCCTTGTGCTTGAGATATGCGCCCGTACAATTTTGAAGCTATATAATATGGAAAAAATACATTGCGGATGCCATCTACCCCTCATGGTCCATAATTGTTAACACAAGAAAGATTTTGCTTTGCCAAGGCTTAAGAAGTTATGAGAAAGGGCACTGAGAGAGCTTTCAGAATATTGCAAGCTTAATTTTGCAATTGTCCATGAACCTGCTACATTTTGATAAAAAAAGATATCGATGAGGATCATGACAACATGCATGATCTTGCATAAGATGATAGTAGGGAATGGAAGGGGATAACATGATAACTTCAAGTAGTACAATTTAATGGGATCACTTTGCGTAAAAAAGATTTTACGGGAACACCTATAACCATTGAGCAAAATGAATACCGAATTCACAGATTACTTGAACTTCATAGAAGAATAGAAGGTTGACATACACATGAGCAACTCTGACGAGCACATGTGGCAAGCTCATGTTCAAAATTCATACATCATCATGATGTTTATTTTAATTATTTCCTTCATTTTGACCTCATGCTCTCTTTGAAGTTGAATTCAGTTTTTACTCAAAAAAAGTATTTAGAATGTTGTTCAATTTGTGTAGTCTAACCATCAAAGTTTGAATTATTACCCAAATTCTCGTGAGGGAAATATTTTTGTACTTACACGCATGGGTGTAGATGTTTTGGTCACCGTCCGTTTTTCTTTGAGATTCGGATAAAATGAGGTGAGAAAAAAAATCTTTTCATCTACCGAGACGAGCGAAAATCTCGAGAAATAAATCAACGGGTCAGAGTACACCCATATCTATGCCTGTAAGTACAAAATCCACTCTCATTTGAGCCTTTCTAAATTGGTTTTTTGGGAGTTAAATAAAGTTCCTTCCTTCTAGGAATCTGATGCATCTCCTAGGAAGTACCCTATTATCATCAAAAGATAAACCAAAAAAAAAATGAAAGAATTAGAGGAAGAGTGAACAAATCAGAGGAAGGAGTTGCAATCACGAGTAGTACTCTCTCCTACTCTCCCGAGCTCCTCTTGTCCCATCGGCCTCGACCTCGACCTCGACCTGGACTACTCGTCTGCTTCCCCAACTCCGCCTCTCCACCGGCCTCTCCCCGCCGCCGCGAAACCCTAGCTAGCCCCCCAAGCTCCCCGCCGTGGCCGCTGCGGATGGCGAAGGCGTGATCGGCGCGGACAGCACCCCGTCCCCGCCCGCAGCCCCGCATCTGATGTTCCTCTCCCGCATCGTCCTGCGCGACCTCGACTCCATCGACTCCCCCGCCTCCATGGCCTCTTCCAAGAAGGTGGTGACCCGCGACGAGTGGGAGCGCAAGCTCCGCGACGTCAAGATCCGCAAGGAGGACATGAACCGCCTCGTCATGAACTTCCTCGTCACCGAGGGCTTCGTCGACGCCGCCGACAAGTTCCGCGTCGAGTCCGGCACCCAACGTACTTTACGCCTTATTGCCGCTACGCGCACCGAGCCTCGTATTACCTTGCAGTACTTGAGGTCTGTGGACACTGAATTGTTGATTTCCACGGTTTTTTTTGGTTGCAGCGGACATTGACCTGGCCACCATCACGGATCGGATGGAGGTGAAAAAAGCGGTCCAGTCAGGGAATGTTCAGGAAGCTATCGAGAAGATCAACGATCTTAACCCCACGGTTCGTTTCTCAATTCGATTCTCGCAATCTTAGTTCGGATTTTAGAAATGGGACTATCAGGGAAGTCAGGATGGAGGAGCACAATGGTCTTGCTGTTATGTGTAGTTTTTCGATGTATGATGGCCTGATGGTAGCTCGTGGTAGTCTGGTTATACACAATTAGTTGTGGTGCTTCATGAGGTGTGGTAGATGGTTTCTGTATGGTTATCCAGAGCTTAAACTAGTTTGGAAAATCGGAAAATAATTCAATTTTGTTCCATGGTGTTTGACACCCAATCTTATTTGGTATCTTTGTATGTGTTAATTTTATATATTTTATGCTTTTGGATAGTACTTTACCTCAGTTCCAAGTAATGGAGTAACCTGCCAATTCAACTTTCGAGTCAGGCAAATTGAGTTTAATAAGATGGTTTGGGGTGGGTTCACAACCATGTCTGCGCCCCCGAGGACTTATCCGGGCAAATTGGATTTTATTCATGTTATTATCATTAGCTAGTATATAGAAATCTGCAAGATGGTAATACATACGATGGATGTATTTAGCCCTACAGTCTTTATTACTGTTGAAATTAGTTCCACTTTTTGTTTTTTCCGCTGTACACACTGCAAATTTTGATCATTTGACCAAGACACTCAAACAGATAGTGAAAAACTTATACCTGTCTATTGTGTCAAGATCCACTAGCTATGGTAGTTCGCTTATTGTTCTCTTAGCATGTGTTTTTAAATTTTATCATGTTTATTTAGATGGTCAGTGCGAACAATCTGGAAATATAGCATGCATTTTAAATTGACTTAATTTTGAACTAGAAATTTTCTGGTCTTCCTATTAGTTTTTCTTTATCTGGAAACTAATTGTGCAAAAGAGTGGCACCACCGACTGGCTGGATTTCACATTATAGTTGGAACCTATAAGGCTATAACCTGGTACTTTGAACAGATCAATGGCTATCAGACTAGCAGTGTATAGGATATGGCATCGATTAGTACTTTTCATCAGTTCCAAGTAATGGAGTAACCTGCCAATTCAACTTTCAAGTCAGGCAAATTGAGTTTAATAAGATGGGTTCACAACCATGTCTGCGCTACCGAGGACTTCGCTGGGAAAATTGGATTTTATTCATGTTGTCATTAGCGCATATAGAATTCTGCAAGATAGTAATGCATAGGATGGATGTATTTAACACTAGTCTTTATTGCTGTTGAAATTAGTTCCATTTTTTTTGTTATTTCTGCTGTACAGAAGCACCGCAAATTTATTTAACCAATACACTCAAACGGCACAGTGAAAAAAGTTCGATAAAATTCCTTATTTGACACCACCTAAAAATTTGATTCCCTATTTGACATTGGAAAAGTTTTTCTTCCCTATATGACACCATACCAAATTTTCTTTCCTTATATGACACTTTAGTTGATTTTGAGCACTAACGGTGTTTAGTAGGGACATGAAAAGACGCTTTTGCCCCTGAATTCATCTTTGTGCCATATATATATGTGCATAACAAGTTAGAAAAATGAAGCGGTAAGGCTGCGGAAAAAATACATGTCCCAGACAAGTAGTAGAAAATTGTTTCAAAGAATGAACCGAGTTATGTTAAAAAGGAAAGAACTGAAGATATGTTAAAAAAGAAAGATCCGAGACAGCAGAGTGGTGTAGGTGCATGTAGAGTTAACCAGAGACAGAATTGTTCCCTAAAAACAGAGGCTTAATTGTCTATTAGATTCGTAAATTATGCTCGTCCAAGCCTGCAGTCGCACCGAAACCTGCAACAGAGCACGCATCCGCGCCCAACCCTGCAGCTCCACAGCCGCGCCATGAAGCGAGACTCATGTTGAGCCCGCAGCTGAGCTCGCCAACGGCGCTCCTCCGCCGCGCCTTGTCTTTTGTCTGCAGCCCCGTCGCGCCTGCCGCCCGCCGTCCGCCGCCATGCCTGGAGCACCCACCCTATCCCTGCCCTCCACAGCCACCCCTTGGTCTCCTATAACACGCTGCGCCGCCCCTATGTGCCACAGTGCCAGCACGCCGGGCCGCCACTAGGGCTCCGTATTGGGTTGGAGCCATGGACAGGAGGGGGGTTCTCTAGATAGAGACGTGGTGATTGGATCAGCTTTTTTTTTCAGCTTTGCACATCAACAGGGTGGTTTGGTCGCAGAAAAGAAAATTCGACAGAACATGCTAACGGAACTAACGGCGATGTCATATAAGGAAGAAAATTTGGTATGGTGTCATGTAGGGAAGAAAAACTTTTGCAGTGTCAAATAGGGAATCGAATTTTTAAGTACTGTCAAATAAGGAATTCTCTCAAAAAGTTATACTTGTCTATTGTGCCAATATCCACTGGCTACTGACTGTTGTTCGCTTGCTGTTCTCTTAGAATGTGTTTCTCCACGTAAAAAAAGTGTTTTTAAATTTTATTATGTTTATTTAGATGGACAGCGTGAACAATCTTGAAATAAGATGCTTTTTTACTAGATTTTGAACTAGAAACTTTCTGGTCGTCATAATAGTTGACAACTATTTGTGCAAAAGCATGACGCCACCAACTGACCGGATTGCACATTTTGCCACTTAACTATAGAACTGTATACCAATTTTATAGTTGGAACCTATAAGGCTATAACCTGGTAGTTTGAGCAGACCAATGGCTATTAGACTAGCAGTGTATAGGATATGGCATCGATTAGTTGTAAAATTTGGGTTCGCCATTATATCAACATCTTTTCACAAATACTCCATAGCAGTAGCAGAGCGAAGTGTTAACCACTAGTGGTGAGTGATGAGGTTTCTGTTGGAACCTTGTTATTTTTCTTGTCGGATGTTTGCTCCTTTTCTGCATGTAACTAGATATGTGCGTATCAAAAACGAAATCTTT
Source organism: Lolium rigidum (assembly GCF_022539505.1). NCBI lineage: Eukaryota > Viridiplantae > Streptophyta > Magnoliopsida > Poales > Poaceae > Lolium > Lolium rigidum. The sequence goes on along the minus strand of NC_061510.1, from coordinate 42,047,632 downwards.
GGTTAATTGCCAGAAATTAACTTGGTACTTTGAACAGAACAATGGCTATCAGACTAGCAGTGTATAGGATATGACATTGATTAGTTATAAAATTTGGGTTCGCCATTATGTTCACACCTTTTCACAAATACTCAGTAGCAGTAGCAAGTAGAGCAAAGTGTTAAGCCAGTAGTAGGTGAGTGATGAAGTTTCTATTGGAACCATGTTACTGTTTTTTGTTAGATGGTTGCTCTTTTTCTACATGCAACTCGATATGTGTGTATCAGAAATTAAATCTTTGTTCGATTGCCAGAAAATACCTTTTGCTCTGTTTTTCTGTTGGTCACCAGTATGTTGCTTATGTGTGTATACTTCTGAGGGCATTTTAGTGTGGTTATAAATCAGGTGTTGGGTTTTTATTGTGTTTTTTTCACAACAGTGTGGCGCTGCACCCATGTGTATATTTTGAAAGTGATTTCCCTATAAAGTCTTAATTATATTGTGACTTCTTATCCTGACTTGAATCATAACATGCAGATTCTGGATACAAATCCCCAATTATACTTCCATCTACAGCAACAAAAGCTAATAGAGTTGATTCGTGTTGGGAAAATAAATGAAGCTTTGGAGTTTGCTCAAGAAGAACTTGCACCAAGAGGCGAAGAAAATGTGAGTTTTACTGTGTGAATTATCTCTGTTATGTCAGTTAGGACTCAGGGTTAATCACATAGCAACCCCTTTTCGCTATATTTATTGGTAATACCACTGATTTCAAGACCATTCTGTGACATTGCTTTTCATTTGTGAAATGTGGCAACTTTGCAGCAAGCCTTCCTCGAGGAAATAGAGAAGACTGTAGCCCTTTTGGTTTTTGAAGATGCAAAAAACTGCCCATATGGTGAACTGTTGGATGTTTCTCAACGCTTAAAGACAGCAAGTGAAGTTAACGCCGCCATTCTTACAAGCCAAAGTCATGAGAAAGGTCAGTAGCATGAGAATGGATGTGTCGTGATGCCTAATATTTGTTTGTTTATTTTGTTCTGTGATTTAGTGCCACTGAGGTGGACCTGCATCCACGTGACACATGTACTGATCTAATATCAAATATCTTATCTTTGAATAAGCTACCTTTTGGTAAAAGAATCTGAAACTGACCATAGGATATCCAATCTAGAACAATGCATAGAATCTGATGTATTTGTTCTCATTTTATAGCTCAAAGCAAAATATAATTCTAAATTTGTCAGAAGGTTACATACCTCCATCCTAAAGCTTAAGGCTTATATTTTTTTTAAAAAGTCAAACCAAGTAAAGTTTGACCAAACTTTTAGAATAATCTATCAACAAATATTATATTTTGTAGATACAATACGAAAATATATTTCATTATCTATTTAATGATATTAATTTTGTATTTTGCATGTTAATGATTTTTGGTAAAAACTTAGTCAAACTTGACATAGTTTGTCTTTCTAAAAATAATACTCTATAAGCCTTAAGCTTTGGGATGGAGGTAGTATTACACTTATAATAAGGTACAGAACAGTTATAAGATGATCATGCGTGACTAGTGATAAATGTATCTTCGTTTGACACTGACTGGTGATCAAAGTAGGAAATACTGATAAGCATGGGTGAACTAATTGCATATGGCTGTTTCTTGAAAATCCTTTTTAGACGTGCCATTGAACAAATGACTGAATATTTTCAGTATTAACAGAATGAAAGTATGCCATGCCTTGTGTCTGGGCTCTTTCAAACTACTATAGCGTTTGCCTTTATTTAATCCCCTTGATTTTTATGTTTGTAACATGTAACAGATCCAAAGCTCCCCAGCCTGTTGAAGATGCTGATTTGGACTCAAAACCAGCTGAACGAGAAGGCAGCATATCCCCGAATCAATAACTTGTCCACCGCCGCACTGGAAGATCCAGCTATATGAACTGCTGCTGAGATGTTTAGGCAGCAGCAGCCATGTCTGCCTTGTACACTCTCTCTGTCTTAGGTCTGTTACTTGTTCGTTACCTGCAGTCTGCAGCACCTGAACACTCTTCTTTCATCAGTGTTCAAGCTCAATGTAAAAAGAATGACATTTATCCCGCCCAGCTGTTGTGTATGATGCAGAGGACGTTCTCGTGACAATTTAATCAGATATAAATGTTGCATTTGTTTATCATTGGACAAGCTATCTGTGTTCAACTAATGGTACAGAAGATATTTCAGTCAAACTTTGGTCTCAAATATTTTTGTTTGTTTTGTCCTTGCAAACTCAGGAATGATGCAAATTAGGGCATCTCCAACCGGGCGACCCATCCTGCGCCCGCGCGTCCGGATGGGTCCAGCCGGACAAAAACCCGGTCCAGCGCGCGGACCCATCCCTAAAACGGATGCCCGCGGCGTCCGGAACGACGCAAACCCGGCCCAAATCTTGGCCGGGTTTGCGTGGCCGCGGACGCGAAAGGCTGGTCGCTCTTGTCCGCCCCTGGCCCGCGTGTCATAGGCATAACTAATATTTTTCATTAAATAGAACTCATTACAATTTTTTTTAGCTACTACTTCTATCCTATACCTACGGGGCCGGCGGCCTCGCCGGTGACTCCTCGCCGTCGGGGCCGTGGATTTCACTCGACGCGGGCGGCCTGTACGCGTGAGGATTCCACTCCAGCTTCCTACGGGCTGGGTGGCGCGTCGGCGGTGGCGCGGGCGGCGGCGCGGGCCTCGGCAGCTTGGATGGAGGGCATCATCCTCCTCCTTTCCGTCCGCGCAGCCTCGGGCGCGCTCGCGCTCCGCCTCCTCGCGGCGGAACCATCCGCTTCCCGCATAGCTCAAGCTCCCGCAGGGCGGCGCGTTCCACGACGGTGCGCGCCTCCGGGCGGACGCCGGCCGGCGGCCCGGGCCTCGTGGTTGTCCCGCCGCCGGCGCATGCGCTCTTGCCGGCCGCGCTCCGCCGACGCAAAGCATCCTCCCGGGCGCGCCGCTCGGGCGACGACATCCGGATGAGGTGACGGGCTGCTCGCATAGCGAGCAGCTCGTTCTTCCGGCCGAGGAGGTCGCCCAAGCGGCGGCGGCCGGCCCGCCGCATGCCCTCGTGCTCCTTCTTCACGCGCGTGAGGTCGGCGAGACGCTCCTCGATGGCGGCGTTGATGTTCGCCGCCGCGAGGTCCTCCGCGGCGACGGGCTCCTCCGCGGCGTCCGCCCCTCCTCCGCGGCCTCGTACCGGCCCGTCCGCGGTCTCGTGCCAGCCCGCCGCGGCCGCTTCCCCCATCTCCGCGTCACCGGCCTTCTTTGCCGCCGCCTCGGCAGCGACGCGGAGCGCCTCGTCGTCGGCGACCCACCGCGAGTCCGCGCGCTCCTCCTCGTCCGTCCGCGGGAACCTGGCCCGGGCGGCGAGGGAGAGCTTGGCCCATGTGGCCTGAAGGGTGCGCGGCATGGCGCCGGAGAAGGTGGAGGGGAGAGAACGGTGATGCGGTCCGGGTGAGACCGCCGCCGTCTTTATAGCCGGCGGTCCGGCGGGAAACTTGGGCGCGAGCGCGCGCCAATGGCGTTCGCGCGCGCGGAACCTTGGTGCGCGCGGGATCTTTCCCGCGCGTTCCACCGCCCACCATGGCTGTCCCGTCGAGGCCTGCCATGGCGCAGCGCCGCGCAACGAAGACGAACCACGTGGCGTCTCTTTGGGTCGCCGCGTTGGGCGCCGCGTGCGACCCAAACGGACACGCGGACGCGGGGCGCTGTCCGCGTGTCCGGACGGCCACGCAAACGGCCCAAAACGGACGGCCCAGCGCGTCCGTTTGGGTCGCCCGGTTGGAGATGCCCTTATGCTGCAAATTTTGCAAAGAAAGGAAGCACGTGCACTATACCAGAAATGTCCCAATAAGGGCTTGTTTGGTACTAGAGTTTTAGTGGGGATTAACGGGGATAATCCGCTCCAAATTTTAAATCCCCACTTATCCCCGATACATGTTTGGTGCTAGAGTACGAGCGAGTTTAATCCCCACTTTTTCCCACTTTTCCCCAAATTTTAGTGTAATTTTTTCAATCCCCAATACTCTACCCCTACCTAGTGGATTGGGGATGGGGTTTTGTGGGGATTGGATGACAGCAGTGATTCACCCAATACTCTAGAGTATTATCCCCACTAATCCCCACTAAAACACTAGTACCAAACAAGGCCTAAGCAGTTATTGGTGGTAAATTGGAGTGTGTAAACTGTAAATTACATGGACAAACATCTTATACAGGAGTACCAACAACCGATCATTGGTGGATATTCAATCATTCTCGGTCAATTTATAAGCTACGATTTCGGCTGAGCTCTCCAGGCTCCAGCTGCCGGATCAGAAGACTTCCACCGTCAGAGCGTCTTCCCGACGAGGCGTAGCCATTTCTTTCATCCGGACGGCGTTATTCGATTCAGCTATGTCCCTGATTTCTCGTTTTCCTCTGGATTTGATCTTTAATCCATCCGGAGAGCCCAAGCCAGCCCCGGCTTTCTGAGGTCCGGTCGGAGACTCCGGATGAATAAAAACGCGAAAACGTCGAGCGCGCTCGCATTGTCGGCGATAGAATGGGTAGTTTCCTCCATTTATTTCGTTTTGCCTCCAAAATGCGCCGCATAGAATCATTTCCCCCGCCGAATTTCGGAGGAGCTACCGCCATTCTCCCCACAGTTGCAGCTCCTCCTCTTCCCTTCCACCACCATGCCACCGAAGGAGCTCGCCGTCGATGGCGCGCCGAAGCCGAGGAAGCTGCAGGCGCCAAAAGAGAGGCCGCCGGGCATGACAAACGCAATGTGGGCGGCGGATGTGGAGCGGCGGCGGAACGAAACTCGCGGCAGGGTGGAGAGAGAGAAGAAGCTTAACGTGAAGAAGGTGGTGGCGGCGGACGAACAGACGAGGCTGGTATCCCATGACCTTCTCCCAGCCGCGTGTCGGCCAATTCTCCGGGCCATGGCCGACCCAAGGTACGATCAGATCTCCTTCCACCTTCTCGCCGGTGTCACCGGCCACGGCCATGTTCCAGGACACCTACGCCGCCGGCATGGCGAGGTTTACGCCGTCACCGCCGGAGTACGATGGTCCGATGTTCGAGGGCATCTCCCCTGCCCTGCGCCGTGGGCCGCTCTCCTTCTCCAACCCCGGGATGCCGCCGCCGAATGACGGAGTGATGCACGAGATGATCACGTCGGGCTCCATGGCCGCCACGCCGAGCCCAGGTTTCTTCACAAGAGGAGGCAAGGGCGGCGGAAGTCGTCGCGTCGCGGGGTGCCATCGACGATCAGAACAACGATACCCAAGACGTCAACGAAGAAGATGAACAGGCCGACCTCGACCAGGACATCGACGAAGAGGATGCGCCTGAACCCAGGGCGGCGTCGACCAAGGGGAGGAAGAGAAGGAAGAAGAACTCGCCGCCGGCCCGCCGATCAAATGGACGAGCAAAGAATAGGAGTGCCTCACCGAAGCTTGGAAGACCGTTTCCATGAACGACATCACCGACGCCAATCAAAACTTCGAGACGTATTGGCAGCGGGTCAAGTTGGCGTTCGATGAGCGCAAAATCGTTGATCCATATTGCAACAAGACGACGATGATACGCGGCGACAAGGCAATGGGCATCCATTGGGGGATCATTCAGGTGGCGTGTAGCAATTGACACGGCATACAGGAGGAGATCGACGAACGCCCGGTGAGCGGCGCCGACTTTGAAGACAAGGTATGCTCACTCGACGTGGCTCCTCCGTCGATCCTGGATCGCCGAGGTTTAATCTTGATTCGCCGGCTTGTATTTGCAGATGCGGCGGGCGTTCGACATGTACGCGGAAGACACCGACGGCCCTGCATCGAGAAGTGTGAGAAGTGGAAGGAGGTGCGCAAGAATCTCGCGAATAACAAGGGCGAGCAAGACAACCCCGACGATCCAGCCCCTGCCGCGTCGGCCGGCCGCCCCGAGCTCGGCCAGAAGAAGCTGAAAGAGCTGAAGAAGGCGGGTCATCTAGCCGAAAGGTTGCAGGCGTCCTTCGTCAAGTGCTGGGCCGACGCGAGGGCACATGCCGCCGGGAGGTACGACAAGCACGATGTGCGGTGGAAGGAGATGCTCGCCAACCAGGACATCCGGATAGCCTTGCTGAAGGAAACCTCTGCGGCGAAGAAGAGAAACACCAACCGACGTTCCTGATCGGCGGCAGCGACAGCAAGATGGACAAGGAGACGAGGGCTTGGTACAGCGCCCATCGCCAAGACATCCTCCGGCCCCCGTCGGCTGCTTTGTCCTCCGCTTCGACGTCTACTCCCTCCGCTGCGACACCCGCCGCCGATGTTTCGCCGGCCGATGCCGCGCTAGACGAGGCTCAGGAAGGGACCGTCGATGAGCCTGTTATCCTCTAGCTTCTGTTTCGATCGCTGGAATGTGGCTGATCCGATCACGAAATTTTGATAATACTTTTGTGTAGTGGGAAGACGATTTTTTGAAACTATCGAATACTGGAATACGACCACACCTTTTTTACATCAAATCCGGGGTTTATTATTTCCGGATTTTCGGCATGGGCTCAAACTGATGGAGATGCTCTCACTGCCGTCGTCGCTAG